>NW_015505797.1:89226-100302 GCF_001515645.1 Sinocyclocheilus grahami | reverse complement strand
CAACCCTACCCCCCTACCTACCCCTCACAGGAAACTTTCTGCATTTTTAGATTTTCAAAAAACTTCATTCTGTGTGATTTATTAGCAGGTTTACCCGTGGGGACCTCAATTTAGGTCCCTACTGTGACACGAGTCCCCATGAGTCTGTGTGTATTCAGGTTTAAGTCCCCACCAGAAAAGAAAAACAGGTACACACACACACACACACACACACACACCTCCTGTCTGTTCAGGGCCCAATCCCCCCCCTCAAGCATAACAAAAGTGCCCCCCACCCCTGGCCATCTGCCTATATGCTTTCTCTCCCCCCCCCACCCGTCAGACAGAGTCACTCCCCAGCTGTGTCACTGCCCTCTGCACCCCCTTCCCCATCAGCTCTGTTATTAACCAGCTGTGAGCGCCCACTCGGGCATCTGCTGGCTACACAATGGGGACCCCTGCCCTCCCTAATGCTGTCCTCGAGCCTGAGGTCACCACAAACCCTCTGTCTTTTCTGTCTCTTTTCTAGCCCAGCTACCATGCACTCCTTATAGACATTAACTTGTGTTAAATCTGTACAGAAAATGTGCGTTATTAATCATTTCATTCATGATATTTAGTCTGTGGACACTCTTAAGTGATCATTGCAGGTCACGTTTACGGTTGTTCTGTGAAATTCAACCATTTCAATAAGCATCCGCAATTAGGAACTTTGTGTGAAGGTGAAAGATTTTGCCCACACAGATTTTGCTCGTGTTCAAGTTGGCCGTGCAAATTTGCCCGGGTTTGATGAAAGTAACTTTTACGTGTTTTTCCTGCAAAATGTCATTAATGTGACTGTGCCATTAGTGTGAAACTGACTCTAGAAATACGTTCTTGTTACCTAAGACAAGACAATGTGCATTATTACTACATTTTAGTGGATTCATTTGGGGGTGTTCTGAGCAAATGTCTTCTCCAGGGTCCGAAAACAGTCATAAATCAATGTTACTCAATATTTTGTAGAGCTCATCTATACGTTTCCAATATTTGTGTACCTTCCCTTAATTATGAGGGGCTGTGACCTTGTCCTATGATAGGTAATCATTGTTAACATTACTTATGCTAAAAAACCTTTCAGTGAACAGTTCCTAAAATAACTTTTTTTTTCCCTCAGTGTGAAGAACACTTTAATAATCTGAAGAACCTTTCTCCACTATTAAGGACCTTTTGCACTTTGGTTCTATAAATGCTCTTCATGGTTCTTCTTTGAACCATTAATGCCAATAAAGAACCTTTATTTTTAAGAGTGTAGGTAGAGCTGTGATCTAAAAGTGGCTGGAGTATGGGTCATCATATAGCAAACTGAATCTGCTGCATGCTTTCTAAGTTGCACCTTGCAGATATATAGATTTGATTGTGTTTTTTCTCACCTGCACATGACCTCATGAGTAAGCAGAACACGGCACATTTCTGGATTCTTGTTCTGTCCCTCATACGATATGGGCTGGACCATGCAGAACAGAAGTCATCAACTCAATATAGAGCAAAATTAACAAAGTGTTTCTTGCGACTAAAAGACGTTTAGCTCAGAAAAAGGTGGTGCTGCTTTACCTGTTTAGTGACAGAATCAATGAGACGTGCATAAAAGTCTTGTTCTGTGCGGACACCTGTGAACAAAAATGTGTCCGATTGTGACTTAAATTTGGAACCACATTTCCATCGGGTCAAATAGCAGGAGAGAGTAGAATCAGTTCTTTCGTTAAGAAAACAAAAATACGAATTTTAAATGTTCATTTAATGCATAATAGGATCACCTAATTATTATTATCTTTTTTTTTGTGCTGCACAAACTAAATGTTGATTGCTATATGTCCCAACAGACAGAATCATATCTAAACGCACATAAATATTTACATATGTGATGAGAAATGAGGGGCATACCATTACTGTAGAGGAGCTGGAGTTTGTAGTGAGCTCCATTATTGGTCTTTTCCCCCGTCTGCTCCTCAGAAGAGTAGCAAGGACAGACATGGCAAGAACAAAGAATTCTGATTACGCAAAATTAGCATTTAAAGAAGCGTACAGCATGCAGTTCACGATTGAGTGATGTCTACAAAGCACAAGGTACTAATGGTGCAATATATGACTTTGGTGCATTTATACCACTCAGAAGCGGATGATTTTGTTTGCATCTCTTCTCGTTCAGTTTAACCATCAGATTGATGGATCAGACAGATAGTTGTACTGTGATGTTAAATGCATATACAGGCATTTTACATTACAGTATGCCATGTGATACTGTAAACTGAGGCCTTACTATAGTAGAGACTACCACGGCTGTGTCATATCGTAACTTTGATAACACACTGAAGAGATTACAAACATTAAATTTGCCACTTGTGAGAATAGTACTAAAGCGAATAAAAAACGAGGTGCTTTTTTTAGAGTTTGAGAATTTGCATTAAGTCAAGACAGCACAGAGGAGGCATGAAAAATGGATGCATCAAGTTGAGTAGAGTACAAGAGTGGCTTCTCTAATTTTCCTGCATTGCAAATATTCCTCACATGCTATTTCCTCTCGCCAAGCTCAAGCTTTAACTCAACGTTAAACTGTAGGAAACATCATCAGAAATCCAGTAATGTTCAGTCCCGTGAAGCATGCTGTTAGAATATACCTTGTCCTGCTCCACGAAGTCAACAAACACTGTCCTCTCCACTTCCACGGCCTGCCCATTGCGGTCATAGAGCGCCAGAACAAAATGGAAGAAGTTGGACTTTCGGAGATTGGAGGGAGGTTGCTTTTCAAAGTGAGCACGGGATAAGGCCACTCCACTACAGGTGCAGGGTTTGGGAGAATAAACACAGATGCTTGATTTTCACAGTTCAATTCAACTGACCATAAACTGATACAATACCATCCACTAAACTCAACAGTCTCTGACAAGATATTAATGCAAGATACTTCCACATCTGAATCTCCACTGAATGCTGCACTACTAAAACTGCTTGTGTCTGAATCTTTATAACCTAGTCTTGCTGAAAACAGCAACTATGTTAAGCCTACAAAGCTTATTTTGAGCATAATAAAAATATTAGGAAAAGCCTATATAATTTAGCAGTTGTCTTGCTCAGATTGTGTTAGTTACTCTCACCGGATTCGATGACAAGTTCTTACATTTTTAAAAATGTAAAAGCTAAATCTTTGAAGAAAAGTTAAATCGGAACAAACTTTTGTGTTTGCAGCAGTATCAGTATCAATATCAGTATAAAGACACATTGCTAGCAATGCACTTTTTTATGTCCAACAAATCAGTTGTAATTGTTCTAATAATAGATCATTTGAATAAATAATGAAAATGCACATTAATAAAAAAGCTCAAATGCACTGCAGTTCAGAAAGCAAATTGACAGCTAATGAATAATTATTCATATAGATGTATGTCTAACAACAAACAGCTGTCTATGGCCGCGTGAGTGGTCTCTATACTTCGGGTGTTTTGCGGAAACGCAGCTCTCTTAATATCGATTAATTTAGGCTATAGAATTATGAAATCAGAGAGGGGGAAAAAATCGATCAAAACTTTAGATGTGTGTGTTTTCGTTCATATTAAGATACTTATCAGAAGTGTTATCACCACTGCAGACAGTCCACTTTTAATCATTTGATTTTGAGTGCCTCAGATTAAGAATTAAACAGATCCTTAAAGAATATGATGCTAGTCTTCTCTTCATAGGAGCAAGGAATGAAAAGGAAGGAGGTCACAAACAATCGTGTTCAAGTGCACGGGTAATTTCATCATGACTCAATCCGGGTGTCATTGTGTTGTGTTGTGTGCATCTTTCAGTCGGCTCGTGACTCTGTCACCTCCAGCTATTGAAGACCGAGCTCTGAAGCAGAAGAGCTGACCTGTTGCTAGTTATTTTTGCAATGCTATAGAAAACAAAAGATCCTCTTACAGTTAAGTAGTAGCCTAATAGAATAGAATACTACTAATATAGCCTACTTAATAATAGTATAGCCTACATATAAAAAATAATAACGCACGTGCTATTGAAGAGAAATATTTCGACAACTCATATTTAGACTGATATGTATTTTAATCCTAAATGTATGCTCTGTTATTTTGGATGGTAAATAAATAGTTTAACATCTGTGTCGTGTGCTGTTTCGGTTATAATCAGAGGACTGGACAGTTAATAATTTAGAAATCTTTAGGTGGTGTTTTTACATGCATGCACTAATGAAAAGATTGTAGTGTGCATCAGTGCAGAGCAGCCTTACCTCTGTGCCGCTGTGTTTGCGTCAATAACGCCGACATTCCGCACCCAAGAACGAACAGGATCCATTTCTTCTTCAAAACTTCCCACTTTAAACCCAGTGATGTTTCCAGCCGGGTGATCTTGGCTCCCAAACATTTACAACAAGTTTGCAATGACAAGGCAACCTCCTGTGCAAATCCACAATTCTGCGTAGCACTCAGTAGATGTGGCCCCAGTTTTTTACAATACCGAGATTCTCCGAGATAGTCCGCGAGTTAGCTACTCCGTGCTTCTTCTTCTAAGTTTTTGGGAAACGTGCTGTCTTGGCGTATATTTGCCCTTCTTCGAGATCCATTCAAACTGAACATTACCTGTCGCTCACCTGTTCCGCAGGAGCACCACTCACTGCCCGGACAACGTCTGCAGATATAAAGCCACTCGGGGTAGCAGCTGAACCATCCACAAGATGCTCTGAAGAGGTGATGTGCTGTAACTGCGGAGGATGGGTCGTGGCCGGATAAGATGATGCTGCAGGGACCCACAGTGTGAATGAGCTCGGAAAAGAGGAGGGGCGAACCCGAAGCCGGAATAATAAGAAAGTCCTAGGCGTTCTTGCGGGAGCTGACTGTGTGTGTGTGTTTGTTTGTTTGTTTGGAATAGCCTATATTCAAAGGACATCGCTTAGGAAAATGGAAAAAGTTTTATTTATTTAGAAATTAATTTTCAGTTCATGCACTAGTTTATTTTTAAAGCGCATCAGTTGCCAAATTAGCTGCTACAAACAAACAGGACACATCTTTGGAAACGAAATTTGAAATTATAGTCAAATGTGTTGCATGGATTTACAAGACTGTACTCGCTACGTATGCTCATTGTTTGTTTTTAGGACGATTTTCTAAATTATTTAGAATAGAAAAAGCACGTAATGCATCTATTACAAAGAGAAACGAATAGTAAATGAGTTTGAACGACTGACATCTGCGGGTAGAAAGCAGCAGACGGCCAAAACAATGAGATTCTTCTCAACTTTTTTTAGACCATTTCCTCTGTGTAAGAAGAAGCTTTTCCATCTTTTCTTGCTACTGGATGGGGTTATTGTCTGTGCGTGGGGCTCAAATAACTAAACAATGAATGTGAGCCCCCCCACCCACCCACCCACACACACACACACACACACACACACACACACACACACCCGGCTTACACCAACCATCTGCCAGCACGCCCCGGAGTCAGCTGGGTCTATTATGTGACCTGTTGCGGAATCCACGCGCACTCTGCAACGGATAGCCTGCTCACTGTTTTATAGATCACTAGCCACACCACTGCTACATTTGTATTTCATATAAAAACATTTAAACAAGATGTTGTTTCGTAATCGATAGCCTAATACACATTTCTTAACTTTGATTTTTCGAGAGAGCTGAGGCTAACCCAATCTCATGAAAGTGCGTATAAATAGTAGTTTGGCGTGCATATGCTACGCGATGGGTAGGATTAGGGTTGTGGGGTAGATGCGTATCATATGCACGCAAAAACTGCGTATTATATACACGCCAAACACGTGCGTAGTATATACACGCCAAAGTCTATTTTTGCGTATCAATACCACGAGTTTTCGTTTTTATTTGGCGTTAGGGTTAGGCTCCAAATACGAGGCTCCATCCCTATAACCTCAGTCCAAACCTATATATACGACCTTGATGAAGTATTTTATATACGCGCACCCATTCACCACATTGTCAGGATTTCTCCAACTCCATTCATTTACTTGGCGTACATTAAAACACATTACTAAGAGATATATTTCTTTGTATTTACAAACAATCTCTCTTTTCCTCCTTGTTATTAGTAGCTCCTCATTACTTTATCATTATATAAAGTTGTTATGTCAGGTTATATATGGCCTAAATGGTCTTTCCAGAGATGCAGTAATGTTTTGCCAGCAGGTGTTTATTAGTGTTATATTTGCAGGAGCAGCATCATTTGTAGAGCTCTCTGTAGCTCGGTCTATTAAATGAATTATTGAACTGAAACCTGTTTTGAGACCACTTTAATGATTTATAGGTCTTCGTAATGTGGCATCATTTTCTGAGAGGAGTAACAGAGAGACAGCATGTGCCCCTGTCCTGAGGAGAACAGAGCACAAGCGAATCTCAGTGACTTGTAGATGCATTCAAATAAATAACATTTCAACGTGTCTCTATATGGTTGTAGAGGAATGATGCACCAATACTACATTATATTAATGTTTTGTATGGTTTTCCAAGCATGTAAATATCCAGCGAGGCTGTCTATTTCCTATAAGATCATTTCTGTGAAATTAGGTGGTGCTATTTGTTAGCAAATGTCATGTGTTGAGGGGAGCAGACTAAGCGGCATTAGGCTATTTAATACAAAAATAAATAAATAAAACCTTTTCAATACCAGGCAGCAACTTTATCTTAGACTTATATTTTGAAATGCTTTTCTTGATTCATAAGGCATTGCATGCAAAATGATTCTTTTGGTTGGATTTAACTATTTTTTAACAGCAAAATATCTCGTGTTTCAAAACAGGTCCAGCTCTGTAATTGTGCATTTTCAAGACATCACTTGTCAGTTTCATTTTTTTAATTTTATTTCATTGCCATTTAATGAGGAATTCTATCTTTTAAAAGAGGAATGCACATTTACACGCACAGTTGTCCTCTCCAACGCTCTACAGCATCGTGCACTCGAAGTAGTTCCACAGACATTCATAATATTAATGTTTTGTTAATATTCATAACACAGTAATGCCGTATACAGTCCACCATGAGCAGTTTAGAGAAACAGAATAAACGATCGAACAGAGTTGATATAGCCTATCGCTTTATGTGAGTATACGGTTTTTAAATGTAAGTTAGTCATTCATCGTGGGATCATACTGAGGATTATGATATCTGTAAGGTTTTGGTGTATAACATTCAGATGAAGTAACAATTAAGCCTAAATGCTATTTGATCAGGTGCATTATGCCATGATTAAAAGGACGCATATTGAGGTTTAAAAATCATATCGACATCCTGCTGACTTTAACAATCTTCTTCTGTGCTTTACCATATTAAATAGCAATATTTCAAATATCTATCAGGCGGAGATGCCCCCCTTAAAGAACAAGGTACATTTACATAGAAATTGTAACACATTTAGATGTTAGTTTAGCACGTGTAGCTCGGTCTATTAAATGAATTATTGAACTGAAACCTGTTTTGAGACCACTTTAATGATTTATAGGTCTTCGTAATGTGGCATCATTTTCTGAGAGGAGTAACAGAGAGACAGCATGTGCCCCTGTCCTGAGGAGAACAGAGCACAAGCGAAGCTATATGGTTGTAGAGGAATAATGCACCAATACTACATTATATTAATGTTTTGTATGGTTTTCCAAGCATGTAAATATCCAACGAGCTGTCTATTTCCTATAAGATCATTTTTGTGAAATTAGGTGGTGCTATTTGTTAGCAAATGTCATGTGTTGAGGGGAGCAGACTAAGCGGCATTAGGCTATTTAATACAAAAATAAATAAATAAAACCTTTTCAATACCAGGCAGCAACTTTATCTTAGACTTATATTTTGAAATGCTTTTCTTGATTCATAAGGCATTGCATGCAAAATGATTCTTTTGGTTGGATTTAACTATTTTTTAACAGCAAAATATCTCGTGTTTCAAAACAGGTCCAGCTCTGTAATTGTGCATTTTCAAGACATCACTTGTCAGTTTCATTTTTTTAATTTTATTTCATTGCCATTTAATGAGGAATTCTATCTTTTAAAAGAGGAATGCACATTTACACGCACAGTTGTCCTCTCCAACGCTCTACAGCATCGTGCACTCGAAGTAGTTCCACAGACATTCATAATATTAATGTTTTGTTAATATTCATAACACAGTAATGCCGTATACAGTCCACCATGAGCAGTTTAGAGAAACAGAATAAACGATCGAACAGAGTTGATATAGCCTATCGCTTTATGTGAGTATACGGTTTTTAAATGTAAGTTAGTCATTCATCGTGGGATCATACTGAGGATTATGATATCTGTAAGGTTTTGGTGTATAACATTCAGATGAAGTAACAATTAAGCCTAAATGCTATTTGATCAGGTGCATTATGCCATGATTAAAAGGACGCATATTGAGGTTTAAAAATCATATCGACATCCTGCTGACTTTAACAATCTTCTTCTGTGCTTTACCATATTAAATAGCAATATTTCAAATATCTATCAGGCGGAGATGCCCCCCTTAAAGAACAAGGTACATTTACATAGAAATTGTAACACATTTAGATGTTAGTTTAGCACGTGCACACTGAAAAAAATGTTTCATTCATCCAATTAAAAAAATTTAGGGTAATGATTCACATCTATATTTTTTAACTTGAGCCAATGAAAAATAAATAACTTGCCATAAGGCCCTCATTTTAATTGGATGAATGAAAAAAGGTTGATGACGCATCTGCCAATGTGTTATTAAAGGAAATAAATAAAAACATTTGCTGGTTCAATTCAAAGTGAATTATTTCACTCAGTTAACGTGTGTGTGTGTGTGTGTGTGTGTGTGTGTGTGTGTGTCTGAAATGCACATCTAGTGAATAATAACCTAATAAATTACAGTAAGCATTAAATGTAAAAATAATAACACTATTAACAACACATTTGGGCCCCCTGTGCCAATTCAAGAGGGGAGGGTGAAAAAAATGAAAATAGAGGAGTCATCTTTCCCCGAGGGCATCTTACCCTACAAGTTACAACAGCTAGCTTGTAATATTTTAGACAATGTTTGAAACGTATGGCAGAAAGACATGCTTTCAGAAAATGTGCACAGGGGAATGATAAACAGTAGTGCACTACATTGCTGCTTTGAGAGACTTGGCTACTTGTGAATTTGCTGATAATCAGGATGATATGCATGTGACCAGGTAGTTGAAAATATTGCTAACCCTCAATATGGCTACTTGCCCCGCTGTTTCTGTAATAATTGCAATAAAATCTGACATTTTGCACGACTCAGTGCATGCAATTGAATTAGTTATTATTAATTCACAACTTTCCTTCAGAAGTGGCAGCTCAGTGCATATGCTCATGGAGCGAGAATGAGCTTTACCTAGTCTGAAGAAGCTCACCGAAGCCTTGCTGAAGTAGCTATTCATACACATCCCTAGCCATACAGAATAAAAGAGACTCTGGCATGCCTTTTGGCAGTCAGAAGGTGTAGGACTAACCATCAAGCATTAACTACTGATGACTACAAAAGGGACTATTGCATGTGCATGACACAGCTATTGGAAAATTGCACTGTGGATTGATTGTCTCACCTCCTGCCTTCTGCTGAGTCCCATATAGAGCCTGGGTGTGTTGCCTATTACTTCCACTGAGTCCCATAGCCTGTGTTTGCTGCTGTCCACTGCTGTCCTGATTACCATCAATGAGTTGCAAGAGCAAAAAAAATGTGTGTGAAATCGACTGGTGGCCTAATATGGACACGCTCGTGTCTGTCTTTGGATAACAGTGCCAAACTTTGCCCTCAGCACCTTGGGAAAAATTGGCAATACACATTGTGGGCCCTTTCAAGACTGCTGTTCGGGACAGTCGATATGACACTTTAACCTGGCAACTCCAGTTAGTTACAAAGGGCCTCAGTTCACTTCACCTGAGACTGATGCATTCCTTAAAGAAAAGGACATGACAAGTGTGATTCAGCCTGCCATTCTACAATCAGCACCATGGAAATCAGCAGTGACTGACTCCCTCCATGTCTGCCATGCTACACTAGTACATGCTATGAGACGCATTGCCTCATTTGAATTACTTCATGGTAGGAAAGTGCACACACAGCTCAATTTTGGCATAGGCATAAGCATGTTTCAGCATGAGAAACTTGAGACGTGAGTCCATTTAGCTGAGGGACTAAGTGTACTAGACACAGGAATTGACAGGGATAGCACACAAACATTCTGTTATAATGTCCATATTGTCATTATTAAGGGTTTTCTCACGTTCATTTAATATGCAGTTTAGGGTATTGTTCACATAATTGTGAAATTGTTGATTTATGACAAATTGCGATGCTCTTTATTTCTTTCATGCACTGTTATAGTGACTACAGAAAGAGTTCAGGGTATCATTTCAGATTAGGGAACACATGGTCACTATTAACTAAGAGTTTTCCCTTAATAAACTCATAATTTGCTGCTTATTGGTAGCATTAAGGTAGTTGTTTGCAGTAGTTAAGTTTAGCTATGGGGTCGGGTTAAGGGATCTAGAATATGGTCACACAGAACAAGCCATTAATATGAGCTTTATTAGTACTAATAAACAGCCAATACTAGCATATTGGCTGTTTATTAGTGTAATATGCATGCAAGTAAATAATTAGCTAATAGAGAATAGTGCTCCGAAATCGAGGGATGCGATTGCACAAATTTGCCACTAGATGGCACGCAGGTTTCTTGGTTGTAGTTACAGTAATAGTGAAGTGAGAGAAGCGAAGTGGTAATGCTGAACATGTGCTTATTGTGATGCGGGTCTCTTAATTCCAAGCACTCGTTACATTACTTTTAATTTTATGAGTTTCTAAACAGTTGTGCACCGAAATGTTCTTTGCTTTCAGAATAGGTTCAGCCTTATAGTGATTACTTAAAAGCACATTTGACATGTAGATTCTGTAATTTCAAGATAGAAAATACTATCATTTACTTTTACACATTTAAATTGGTGTGTGTGTGTGTGTGTGTGTGTGTGTGCGTGTGTGAGTTTGAGTGTGAGTGTGAGTTTGAGTGTGTGTGTGTGGTGTGTGTGTGTGTGTGTGTGTGTGAGTTTGAGTGAG
>NW_015505797.1:81058-89155 GCF_001515645.1 Sinocyclocheilus grahami | reverse complement strand
GTGTGTGTGTGTGTGTGTGTGTGTGTGTGTGAGTGTGTGTGTGTGTGTGTGTGTGTGTGTGTGTGTGTGTACCTCTGTATTATATAGAAGATTTCCATAAGGGTCAAATATAGAATTTAAAACTGTCCCTTTTCTAATAAACTGTTTCTACAAACATGTGTTTAATCATGTGGCAATATTGTAATGAAATATTGTAATGAATATTTCAACCGGTAATGAAAAACACCTTGTGAATGTATTTCTTTTGACTAAGTTTTAGCACATAGCACTGAAGCATTAAACATTCGTGGAACGTGGCACAGAACAGCTCTGATGAATGTTCAGTTTGGATGGCCTTTCTTTGTTGTGAATCATCTTTTAATCCAGTTTCAAATTAAATAAGAAACATACATGACAGTAACAGTGGCATTAATAATGTTGTGAGATCAGGTGGGTTATACATTTTGAATGTAAAAATATAAAGTTTTGGAAAAATTTAATGAAATTACAATTATATGAAATTAAAAGTCTTAATAAGTGAATCATAGAATCATTAGTTCAACTGATTCTTCAAACTGATTCATTCTCAAAGCATAAGTTACCACTGTCTTATTCTGAATGTGTCATTGAAACTCTGTGTTTGGCGAAATACAGTCAAAATTGTCAATGCTGTGTCTAAATATTGCCATTTAGTAATAAACTTATAGTAAAATATATATATATATATATATGTATCATTTTATAATTTATTTTAAAATGAATATCACAATCATAAAAATAGCACTCTTGTCCTTGGGATATTGCATAGCTCTTTTATATTCTAAACACAAATAAACAGGAGCTTATGCAGGGGCAGGCCTTATCTTGAATTCTGGTTGCATTTTTATTCATTTTGGTAGCATTTCTATTTTATACCAACGCCAGACTAGCTTGTTGTTTAGCTGAATGGAGGGCAGCGTCAGAGTGTATTGAGGTGCTTAACAGTGGTTTAATTTCACAGAGAACAGACGCAGTGCTTAAACTGAGCGGTCACCAATGAAGGCAGGTCTGAGAGAGATTTAGACACCAGGCCAGGTGTGGAAAATACAATTGACATTAAATTGATTTTTAGGATACATTGTATTTTACTTCTTAAACTGAAGTTTAACAAGAAATAGTAATAATAATAATTATTATTATTATTGTTATTATTAAAAGGTTGGCTGTACTGCCATCTTGTGCTGTAATGTAAAAAATAATCTGGAGAAATGAAAATGAGTTATTCGGGATCACCTAACATTGTGTACCGATCAACCTGTATATGATTATGATTATAGTTCCTGTTTTGATTCTAACCAAATAAGCACATATCCCTTCAATATCTTCTCCTGGATTAAAGGATGTAGCTGCATCAGGAACACACACAACAGAGAAGGACTGTAGATTTGACACTAGGATTATGAGAATTTTTTCTATTTTATTTGAAGATTATTTTGCTGCGGAGATGATTATGATACATAGAGCTCAGTGTCCAGTAGGTCAGTGGAGACCTGGGAGGTCTCTGCTATTTTCTCCATAATTACTTCGATAGTAATATACTGTTTGGATCTTCAAATCCAAATGTAATCTAAGACCCATAAGCTGATAAAACATGAGCCCTGAGGTTTTACATTTTTTTTTATCTTTCGTTTATTGTTTTGTTTTTTGCATTTATTGTTTATTCCCAGGTTTTGTTTTTGTTCTGGTGAGGTATAATTTAGATTTCATTGCTTTATCCTGCTATACTGCAACACATTTGATATCTGATGTGATTGTCTTATATTTAAGATTAAATAAAAATGTTTTTGATGTTATGAATAAACGATTAGTCAAAACAAAACTGATTTGTGTAGTACATTAGTACCTATACCACCTAAACAACATGCTTTCTTATGAAAAATTGGTATTGTCAGACATCATTTTACACATAAGTGTAACCACACATACAAAAGAAATTTTATATATATATATATATGACAAAAAAATATATGACAAAGATACCTTTAATTGGTTGAATGCAAATAAATAGATTAACAAGGGATTAATTTACATAAATATCAATGCACACCATGTAAACATCTTAATAAAAACAGAATACAGAGGAACTTTTCCCATCACACTTACAGAAAGACATACTGTTTAAAACCAAAATAACTGTATTAAATCAAAAACTAACTGACGAGGAACCAACTCTTGTTTTTTTACAGTTGGCAGATTGCATAACATTTTCACAATCTTGTGGGACAATCCTAAACTATAGCTCTTCACATTTGCAATGATCAAAATAGCAACAAATCATGAACACATATGAACAACTGAACAAATCAAACTACTGTACTAGCAGTCTTCCAGATTGGTGACTACAGCTGCTTTATATATGAGGTCGGAGATGTCTCCCAGTGAGGTCTGAGGGTAGTGTGTCAGAGACTGTCTTTGCAGCGCTTCCTCCAAACTGGTTTGATGTGCAGGCATCGCTTGGTCCACAGACATGGAAGAATACATGGCCTGATTGGCAGCACAATAAGATTTCAGCTGATGCCCGGAGAAGCCTTCAGGGTGAGCTGAAAAGCAGTTGATCTGCCAGTGACCGCTTGACTGGCTTTGGAAGGGATAGTGAGCCAACCTGTCGGATGGGCAGCTGGAGAGAGATGAAGCTCCAGGGGTTTCAGCCTGTCTGCTCCCCCACTGGAGACCTCCGGGCAGCTCTGGAGAAATGGCTGGTGTGGGTGGCGTTGGATGCGGAAGATTCTGAGACCAGGGACTGAGAGCTGGTCTAAGGCTTTGCTGGTGGCCTCTGCAGGCCTCTGGCCTGTCTCTGTGTTCTGGAACACCATACATTTGTTCCGGGTTTGAATCAAGATTGGTTATAAAGTGAGAGCTCGCATCCCTGCCTGGACTCCTCCTAACTGCTGTGCTCGACTTCTTGCTTTTCATACTGCGAGCTCGTCTGTTTTGGAACCACACCTGCAAAGAAATGTTAAGATGTGAAATCAAGACACATCAATAGTAATGCACAGCATTCTCTAGTTTTCTGACCTGGATTTTGCTTTCTGGAAGCAGCGTGAGTGCAGCCAGCCGCTCGCGCAGAGTGATGTCTGGATACGGCGTGATCATGAAAGCGTGCTCCAGCTCCGACAGCTGCGCGCGGCTGAAGATCGTCCTCTTCCTTTTCCTTTGCCCCTCAGCATGCGGAGTCCTCTCGAGCTCAGGAGACAACGGATGCTTGCTGGCTACATCTAAAGATCAAAGTCAGCTGTTCAGATAAGTGTTGTCAGAAAACACACACACACACACACTATCGTCTCCACTGTTAGGAAGAAATGCTTTATAAGAATGCCAGAGTTCTTTAACTATACACAGGCGAGAATAATCAGAAGGAGTATCCAAACTAGCCTGTATCAATCCAACATGCTGTTTAATGGGTGTATATGCTCACCTGTCAACTGGACCATGCTTGTGTTGAAAATAAAATCTCTTTCTGTCTCCAAGCTTATTTTTTTAACCAAATCCAACGATTGGTCAAAAAAGAATGCCATAGTCGTGAATGAGCGCAGTAGAGGTTCAGCGCAGTGATGAGATGCTGCGAGCGCTTTTAAAGCCACCGACTTTATACTCGCCCCTTTTCACACCCGCTCGCTCCTGTCGCCCTTCAAGGTGTCGTCGTTGGCACAGCGACAGCCTAAATCAGAGAGGAATAGAAAAGCCTTTAACTTTGATCCCCCCACCTCTGCTAGCACGTCTGGCAGCTTCGCACAGCCATCTCCGACAGGAAAGCAGAGATTCCGATTCGGTCTGTCTGTCTGTCTGTCTGTCTGTCACAGCTCTTTTATCAGGCAAATAGCCACACACTTCACCTGCCTGCTTCTGTCTCTCATGAAAGAGAGACTTTTTTTGTTGTTGCCACAGAACATGTTGGAGGTGTTCGATCAGGCTGCTTCGATGCAAATTCCCACTACAAAAATAATATGTGAATATTCTATCAAACAAAAAGAATACAATTAAGTAGAATAAAAAAATCGTTACAATATGAAATAAAATAGAAAACTCTTAAAAATCTTAAAGATGAACAATTACCTTATAGGGGGTAAATGTGGAAAAAGGGATTCCTGCTGGATTTGTCTGAGAGTTTCGATTTTATTCGGCAATAATTAAATTAAAATGATCCAAAAAGTGCCAACAATAAAATATATATAAATATAATTTTTACAGTATATGCATATTCCCTCGATGCATTTTTCTAATATCCAGGGACACATTATTCTCGAAGGATGATCTCACTTGTGCAGATTAAGAGCGGTGCATGTGCGACGAGTGAACAGTAATCTAAACCTGAGATTATTCAGTAATCTGTGTGTTTTTCAACTTTATCGGCATGAGGCTCCATCACTTTCAGCTCAACATTCACCTTACTACTATTAATATAATATGTGCAACCTTTAGCGAAGACTTCACACAATTACCTGAGCCCTTCTATGATATAATCTCGCCCAGTACGTGTGCTCAGAATACACATATAGGCTATTTCAGACGCTTTGGTATTAAAAGCCTATTGACTGGGACAAGTACAGGCTATTAGGCACACTTAGACACACACACTCACATCTGAAGAGCAAACCAGAAGCACCGGGGGACAGCTGTATTTTCCTGGTTTTGGTTATAAATATGATTTATGGAAGGTATATATGTTTTTATTTCATAAAAAGCAATGCACGCCGATTCTTGTGTCGGATACTGAAGGACAATATCAGAAAGCACAACAACAATTCAGGAAGCTACCAAACGCATAACATGTCATACAAATGTTTCATTTATCACTGAATAATCTGAGAGCGTTTTCATTTAAAGCACTGGCTTCTGATTATTGCTTCTCTTTCTTTTTCTTTTTTTCTATAAGGGTGCATCGTCTATTTGATGTATTTGTATTATTTTTTCATTCATTTTTACTGAAGGAAATGATTTGGACGGTAAACCAGACTTGATGAGTTATAAAATAAAATTGCAATATCATACCAAGTGGCTTGAGCAGATATGCTACTCCTTTTCGTAGGACTAGGAGTCTTTTATGTTCCTATAATATCTAACAGAAATGCTAAATCATTTCGGAGGCTGTTTTGAACAGTGCCTTGTTGTTTCGTTTGAAGTTTGTGTGAAATGTTTGCTGCAGTGTTGTTGGTTTGTTCAGAACAGTGAAATATGTGCTTCTGTTTTTGCAACAACAACAAAAACCCGAGTTAGCTAGACAAAACGTGCTATATACATAAACAGCGTTACAGAACACGTGAAAAAGTAGCCTACAAAACATTACAGCCACACCTCGCTACCAGGCGTTTTTATTCATATCAAAATCAACTTCAATGAACGATACCAACCAGTATAAAACAACAGCAATAAAATGTAATAAATCTTTAAAAACAACAATAATAATAATCAAATCAAATAAAAACATTTATATGAGGGTAAACACTGAAAGTAGTTTTAAACATTTCAATATTTTTTTTTCTGCCCATCGTAAACTATTTTAGAATTATAGTCTTAAAAATCGACAGCACATTATTCCTACCTAAAAATATCATTTTTTTTGGTAAAAGTAATAATGATAATAATAAAATAATAAAAATAAATAAATAATAAATGACCGAATCCGAAAGTTTGTGTTGTAATAAAGAAAAGAATGTTTTAAAACTCTATACATATTCTGATTTATTCAGATACATTAGGTTCCCACAACATGATCAGTCTCTTCTGTGCGACAGAAAGCGCTTCTTTCTCTCGATACTTCACTTAGAAAGTGTGTCATTTGTTTGAAATGTATCGCTCTTCATCTGATCCGTCACAGACACAGGCTGAGTGTGTTACTTTGTTACGTCACAGGCGTCTGTGCGGCTCTTCAGACTCCGCACCTCGCGTACTGTGCTTTTCAAGTTTATTTCTTTTAAACAGTCGTTGTATTTGTGGAAATGATTGGACAGAAAAGTATCACGCCATTTTTGTCGCCCATGTCCAAAAAAAAAGAGATCTGGACGAGATAGTTAGATGCCCAGGGGATGCATCTGTGAGTTAAACACATTTAGCGCGAGTTATGAGTGAAAGAGCTCGTGTTTTATTCATCTGTGGAGCATGTTGTCATTCATGTAGCGCGTAGAATTGGCTCTGGTTGAGACCTCGCTATTTTATCGTTAAACCCGCTAAAGTTTACACGCTTCCTAGTTTTACATCACTTGCCTAAACAACAAAAGCGCGTGGCGATTACTTCAAACAACTTACATTTCATTTATATTCTGTTCAGTTGTAAGTTAACTCAGAATTGCATGAATTATAGTCGCGAATGCAAACCCATATGGTGTATCATTTGCGTATATGCTACAAAAAGCATGCGTTTTTGAGAAAACCTCATATGATATCATAAATAAGCATGTTTCCCAAGCATAGCTTGCCTTAGTTTTTGTTTTTAAATGTTGAAAAGTCCGGCCTTTTTGCCGAGCGAACACAGAGTTCAACCAAATATACTAAAATATTGTCTCAGGGCAAGAAACAGAAGTTGGAGAGCGGCGATGTAACGCGGAGTCCCGAGCAGCTGCAGCGGATCTCCAGGAACAGGGCGGCTGCGCTGGAGCGGCTCGCCGGAAACCAGGCTCTTCCGAGCGGCTTTGGAGAGAGCTGGAAGGCGGCGCTCAGCGCGGAGCTCGGGAAGCGCTGCTTTAGAGCAGTAAGTGACCAGCACATGAAAAACAACTGACATTTGAAACTTTCTCAAATGTAGAGTAACACAGCAGGGTTTCTCTTTCGCAGTTAATGTCATTTGTTGCTGAGGAGAGGCAAAAGCACACCATCTACCCTCCTCCAGATGAGGTTTTTACCTGGACACAAGCATGGGACATAAAAGATGTGAGTGGATGTCATGCTCTCATGCAAGGCAGGTGGGGTTGCCAACTTCAGAAAAGGAAGATACGGGACAGTATATGTAAGGAACATGTGAAAACTCATATTTTAAAATTAAAG
This sequence comes from Sinocyclocheilus grahami, assembly GCF_001515645.1. Classification (NCBI taxonomy): domain Eukaryota; kingdom Metazoa; phylum Chordata; class Actinopteri; order Cypriniformes; family Cyprinidae; genus Sinocyclocheilus; species Sinocyclocheilus grahami. The sequence goes on along the minus strand of NW_015505797.1, from coordinate 82,159 downwards.
ACAACTTATAGATTTTATATGGGCTACACTTTTTTTTTAACTGGTCATTTTGTGTTTCAAGAATAAGGTCCACGGTTAAGAATACGCTAGAAGTTACTTAAATGTCAAATGTTTTTCTCTATTTAACAACATTACTAAAGTGAAAGACGACTTCTCTTATTGATCACGGCTCAGGTAGATTGCATGCTTTCTTGACCGGCTGCATGTTGGACTCTTGAAAAGTAATAACGTTGTTTGCATTCGCCAAATCTGATTTGCTGAAGCCAAAACACGGGCGGTGAAGGGAATTGGTGTTAGTTTGAGCACCGCTTGCTGTAAAGCGGGAGCGACCAGCCGGTGGAGGATAACAACAGACAACAGATGCTGTCCAACTTCACCCAGAAATGAAAGTTTACATTATGTACTTGCCCTCACGCTGTTCCAAACCTGCATGACTGGCTTTCTCCTGTGAGACATAAAAGAAGATCTGCAGAAGACAGTCATCCTCCATGTCTGGAACAATGTAAGGGTAGTTAAGAAAAGTAGGTCAGGATTCTTATTTTTGGGTGAAATATCCCTTTTAACAGATCTCTTGGGCGTGTGCTTTATATTATATATCTGTATGATTGTCTAATTCTAAAAATTGATACATGCATTCTAAAATGACAGTTAAGAACAAATTAAGTTCATCAATTATGAAACGAATTCAATTCAGCTATAAAGTGTCTCTACGGAAGACAATGCTGGCTCAATTCAGATAGTGTCACTGTAGGCACACTGACATTTTCTGAAATAATTGTTTCTCATCATTTTGTTATTTAGGACTGTTAATTGTCCACTCAAGTGCTCTCTAGAACAAGAATGAGACAAATCGCTGGCCAAGTATGACTCTGGCTCTGCAGGTGCACATGCTTATATCAGCAGCTGCATCTGAAACCAGTCAGTAAATGCTACTTATGCACTGTCTGGTTGTTCGGGACACTCTGGAGGTGTTTATTTGCTCTTAAAATACAGCATGGTTTTCTAAGAGTGTTGTAATCATTTTTTCTTGTGATGGTGAAGGTTGTGATACTTGGCCAGGATCCTTATCATGGACCTGACCAGGCTCACGGGCTTTTTTTT
>NW_015505797.1:58347-75089 GCF_001515645.1 Sinocyclocheilus grahami | reverse complement strand
GTGTGTGTGTGTGTGTGTGTGTGTGTGTGTGAGTGTGTGTGTGTGTGTGTGTGTGTGTGTGTGTGTGTGTACCTCTGTATTATATAGAAGATTTCCATAAGGGTCAAATATAGAATTTAAAACTGTCCCTTTTCTAATAAACTGTTTCTACAAACATGTGTTTAATCATGTGGCAATATTGTAATGAAATATTGTAATGAATATTTCAACCGGTAATGAAAAACACCTTGTGAATGTATTTCTTTTGACTAAGTTTTAGCACATAGCACTGAAGCATTAAACATTCGTGGAACGTGGCACAGAACAGCTCTGATGAATGTTCAGTTTGGATGGCCTTTCTTTGTTGTGAATCATCTTTTAATCCAGTTTCAAATTAAATAAGAAACATACATGACAGTAACAGTGGCATTAATAATGTTGTGAGATCAGGTGGGTTATACATTTTGAATGTAAAAATATAAAGTTTTGGAAAAATTTAATGAAATTACAATTATATGAAATTAAAAGTCTTAATAAGTGAATCATAGAATCATTAGTTCAACTGATTCTTCAAACTGATTCATTCTCAAAGCATAAGTTACCACTGTCTTATTCTGAATGTGTCATTGAAACTCTGTGTTTGGCGAAATACAGTCAAAATTGTCAATGCTGTGTCTAAATATTGCCATTTAGTAATAAACTTATAGTAAAATATATATATATATATATGTATCATTTTATAATTTATTTTAAAATGAATATCACAATCATAAAAATAGCACTCTTGTCCTTGGGATATTGCATAGCTCTTTTATATTCTAAACACAAATAAACAGGAGCTTATGCAGGGGCAGGCCTTATCTTGAATTCTGGTTGCATTTTTATTCATTTTGGTAGCATTTCTATTTTATACCAACGCCAGACTAGCTTGTTGTTTAGCTGAATGGAGGGCAGCGTCAGAGTGTATTGAGGTGCTTAACAGTGGTTTAATTTCACAGAGAACAGACGCAGTGCTTAAACTGAGCGGTCACCAATGAAGGCAGGTCTGAGAGAGATTTAGACACCAGGCCAGGTGTGGAAAATACAATTGACATTAAATTGATTTTTAGGATACATTGTATTTTACTTCTTAAACTGAAGTTTAACAAGAAATAGTAATAATAATAATTATTATTATTATTGTTATTATTAAAAGGTTGGCTGTACTGCCATCTTGTGCTGTAATGTAAAAAATAATCTGGAGAAATGAAAATGAGTTATTCGGGATCACCTAACATTGTGTACCGATCAACCTGTATATGATTATGATTATAGTTCCTGTTTTGATTCTAACCAAATAAGCACATATCCCTTCAATATCTTCTCCTGGATTAAAGGATGTAGCTGCATCAGGAACACACACAACAGAGAAGGACTGTAGATTTGACACTAGGATTATGAGAATTTTTTCTATTTTATTTGAAGATTATTTTGCTGCGGAGATGATTATGATACATAGAGCTCAGTGTCCAGTAGGTCAGTGGAGACCTGGGAGGTCTCTGCTATTTTCTCCATAATTACTTCGATAGTAATATACTGTTTGGATCTTCAAATCCAAATGTAATCTAAGACCCATAAGCTGATAAAACATGAGCCCTGAGGTTTTACATTTTTTTTTATCTTTCGTTTATTGTTTTGTTTTTTGCATTTATTGTTTATTCCCAGGTTTTGTTTTTGTTCTGGTGAGGTATAATTTAGATTTCATTGCTTTATCCTGCTATACTGCAACACATTTGATATCTGATGTGATTGTCTTATATTTAAGATTAAATAAAAATGTTTTTGATGTTATGAATAAACGATTAGTCAAAACAAAACTGATTTGTGTAGTACATTAGTACCTATACCACCTAAACAACATGCTTTCTTATGAAAAATTGGTATTGTCAGACATCATTTTACACATAAGTGTAACCACACATACAAAAGAAATTTTATATATATATATATATGACAAAAAAATATATGACAAAGATACCTTTAATTGGTTGAATGCAAATAAATAGATTAACAAGGGATTAATTTACATAAATATCAATGCACACCATGTAAACATCTTAATAAAAACAGAATACAGAGGAACTTTTCCCATCACACTTACAGAAAGACATACTGTTTAAAACCAAAATAACTGTATTAAATCAAAAACTAACTGACGAGGAACCAACTCTTGTTTTTTTACAGTTGGCAGATTGCATAACATTTTCACAATCTTGTGGGACAATCCTAAACTATAGCTCTTCACATTTGCAATGATCAAAATAGCAACAAATCATGAACACATATGAACAACTGAACAAATCAAACTACTGTACTAGCAGTCTTCCAGATTGGTGACTACAGCTGCTTTATATATGAGGTCGGAGATGTCTCCCAGTGAGGTCTGAGGGTAGTGTGTCAGAGACTGTCTTTGCAGCGCTTCCTCCAAACTGGTTTGATGTGCAGGCATCGCTTGGTCCACAGACATGGAAGAATACATGGCCTGATTGGCAGCACAATAAGATTTCAGCTGATGCCCGGAGAAGCCTTCAGGGTGAGCTGAAAAGCAGTTGATCTGCCAGTGACCGCTTGACTGGCTTTGGAAGGGATAGTGAGCCAACCTGTCGGATGGGCAGCTGGAGAGAGATGAAGCTCCAGGGGTTTCAGCCTGTCTGCTCCCCCACTGGAGACCTCCGGGCAGCTCTGGAGAAATGGCTGGTGTGGGTGGCGTTGGATGCGGAAGATTCTGAGACCAGGGACTGAGAGCTGGTCTAAGGCTTTGCTGGTGGCCTCTGCAGGCCTCTGGCCTGTCTCTGTGTTCTGGAACACCATACATTTGTTCCGGGTTTGAATCAAGATTGGTTATAAAGTGAGAGCTCGCATCCCTGCCTGGACTCCTCCTAACTGCTGTGCTCGACTTCTTGCTTTTCATACTGCGAGCTCGTCTGTTTTGGAACCACACCTGCAAAGAAATGTTAAGATGTGAAATCAAGACACATCAATAGTAATGCACAGCATTCTCTAGTTTTCTGACCTGGATTTTGCTTTCTGGAAGCAGCGTGAGTGCAGCCAGCCGCTCGCGCAGAGTGATGTCTGGATACGGCGTGATCATGAAAGCGTGCTCCAGCTCCGACAGCTGCGCGCGGCTGAAGATCGTCCTCTTCCTTTTCCTTTGCCCCTCAGCATGCGGAGTCCTCTCGAGCTCAGGAGACAACGGATGCTTGCTGGCTACATCTAAAGATCAAAGTCAGCTGTTCAGATAAGTGTTGTCAGAAAACACACACACACACACACTATCGTCTCCACTGTTAGGAAGAAATGCTTTATAAGAATGCCAGAGTTCTTTAACTATACACAGGCGAGAATAATCAGAAGGAGTATCCAAACTAGCCTGTATCAATCCAACATGCTGTTTAATGGGTGTATATGCTCACCTGTCAACTGGACCATGCTTGTGTTGAAAATAAAATCTCTTTCTGTCTCCAAGCTTATTTTTTTAACCAAATCCAACGATTGGTCAAAAAAGAATGCCATAGTCGTGAATGAGCGCAGTAGAGGTTCAGCGCAGTGATGAGATGCTGCGAGCGCTTTTAAAGCCACCGACTTTATACTCGCCCCTTTTCACACCCGCTCGCTCCTGTCGCCCTTCAAGGTGTCGTCGTTGGCACAGCGACAGCCTAAATCAGAGAGGAATAGAAAAGCCTTTAACTTTGATCCCCCCACCTCTGCTAGCACGTCTGGCAGCTTCGCACAGCCATCTCCGACAGGAAAGCAGAGATTCCGATTCGGTCTGTCTGTCTGTCTGTCTGTCTGTCACAGCTCTTTTATCAGGCAAATAGCCACACACTTCACCTGCCTGCTTCTGTCTCTCATGAAAGAGAGACTTTTTTTGTTGTTGCCACAGAACATGTTGGAGGTGTTCGATCAGGCTGCTTCGATGCAAATTCCCACTACAAAAATAATATGTGAATATTCTATCAAACAAAAAGAATACAATTAAGTAGAATAAAAAAATCGTTACAATATGAAATAAAATAGAAAACTCTTAAAAATCTTAAAGATGAACAATTACCTTATAGGGGGTAAATGTGGAAAAAGGGATTCCTGCTGGATTTGTCTGAGAGTTTCGATTTTATTCGGCAATAATTAAATTAAAATGATCCAAAAAGTGCCAACAATAAAATATATATAAATATAATTTTTACAGTATATGCATATTCCCTCGATGCATTTTTCTAATATCCAGGGACACATTATTCTCGAAGGATGATCTCACTTGTGCAGATTAAGAGCGGTGCATGTGCGACGAGTGAACAGTAATCTAAACCTGAGATTATTCAGTAATCTGTGTGTTTTTCAACTTTATCGGCATGAGGCTCCATCACTTTCAGCTCAACATTCACCTTACTACTATTAATATAATATGTGCAACCTTTAGCGAAGACTTCACACAATTACCTGAGCCCTTCTATGATATAATCTCGCCCAGTACGTGTGCTCAGAATACACATATAGGCTATTTCAGACGCTTTGGTATTAAAAGCCTATTGACTGGGACAAGTACAGGCTATTAGGCACACTTAGACACACACACTCACATCTGAAGAGCAAACCAGAAGCACCGGGGGACAGCTGTATTTTCCTGGTTTTGGTTATAAATATGATTTATGGAAGGTATATATGTTTTTATTTCATAAAAAGCAATGCACGCCGATTCTTGTGTCGGATACTGAAGGACAATATCAGAAAGCACAACAACAATTCAGGAAGCTACCAAACGCATAACATGTCATACAAATGTTTCATTTATCACTGAATAATCTGAGAGCGTTTTCATTTAAAGCACTGGCTTCTGATTATTGCTTCTCTTTCTTTTTCTTTTTTTCTATAAGGGTGCATCGTCTATTTGATGTATTTGTATTATTTTTTCATTCATTTTTACTGAAGGAAATGATTTGGACGGTAAACCAGACTTGATGAGTTATAAAATAAAATTGCAATATCATACCAAGTGGCTTGAGCAGATATGCTACTCCTTTTCGTAGGACTAGGAGTCTTTTATGTTCCTATAATATCTAACAGAAATGCTAAATCATTTCGGAGGCTGTTTTGAACAGTGCCTTGTTGTTTCGTTTGAAGTTTGTGTGAAATGTTTGCTGCAGTGTTGTTGGTTTGTTCAGAACAGTGAAATATGTGCTTCTGTTTTTGCAACAACAACAAAAACCCGAGTTAGCTAGACAAAACGTGCTATATACATAAACAGCGTTACAGAACACGTGAAAAAGTAGCCTACAAAACATTACAGCCACACCTCGCTACCAGGCGTTTTTATTCATATCAAAATCAACTTCAATGAACGATACCAACCAGTATAAAACAACAGCAATAAAATGTAATAAATCTTTAAAAACAACAATAATAATAATCAAATCAAATAAAAACATTTATATGAGGGTAAACACTGAAAGTAGTTTTAAACATTTCAATATTTTTTTTTCTGCCCATCGTAAACTATTTTAGAATTATAGTCTTAAAAATCGACAGCACATTATTCCTACCTAAAAATATCATTTTTTTTGGTAAAAGTAATAATGATAATAATAAAATAATAAAAATAAATAAATAATAAATGACCGAATCCGAAAGTTTGTGTTGTAATAAAGAAAAGAATGTTTTAAAACTCTATACATATTCTGATTTATTCAGATACATTAGGTTCCCACAACATGATCAGTCTCTTCTGTGCGACAGAAAGCGCTTCTTTCTCTCGATACTTCACTTAGAAAGTGTGTCATTTGTTTGAAATGTATCGCTCTTCATCTGATCCGTCACAGACACAGGCTGAGTGTGTTACTTTGTTACGTCACAGGCGTCTGTGCGGCTCTTCAGACTCCGCACCTCGCGTACTGTGCTTTTCAAGTTTATTTCTTTTAAACAGTCGTTGTATTTGTGGAAATGATTGGACAGAAAAGTATCACGCCATTTTTGTCGCCCATGTCCAAAAAAAAGAGATCTGGACGAGATAGTTAGATGCCCAGGGGATGCATCTGTGAGTTAAACACATTTAGCGCGAGTTATGAGTGAAAGAGCTCGTGTTTTATTCATCTGTGGAGCATGTTGTCATTCATGTAGCGCGTAGAATTGGCTCTGGTTGAGACCTCGCTATTTTATCGTTAAACCCGCTAAAGTTTACACGCTTCCTAGTTTTACATCACTTGCCTAAACAACAAAAGCGCGTGGCGATTACTTCAAACAACTTACATTTCATTTATATTCTGTTCAGTTGTAAGTTAACTCAGAATTGCATGAATTATAGTCGCGAATGCAAACCCATATGGTGTATCATTTGCGTATATGCTACAAAAAGCATGCGTTTTTGAGAAAACCTCATATGATATCATAAATAAGCATGTTTCCCAAGCATAGCTTGCCTTAGTTTTTGTTTTTAAATGTTGAAAAGTCCGGCCTTTTTGCCGAGCGAACACAGAGTTCAACCAAATATACTAAAATATTGTCTCAGGGCAAGAAACAGAAGTTGGAGAGCGGCGATGTAACGCGGAGTCCCGAGCAGCTGCAGCGGATCTCCAGGAACAGGGCGGCTGCGCTGGAGCGGCTCGCCGGAAACCAGGCTCTTCCGAGCGGCTTTGGAGAGAGCTGGAAGGCGGCGCTCAGCGCGGAGCTCGGGAAGCGCTGCTTTAGAGCAGTAAGTGACCAGCACATGAAAAACAACTGACATTTGAAACTTTCTCAAATGTAGAGTAACACAGCAGGGTTTCTCTTTCGCAGTTAATGTCATTTGTTGCTGAGGAGAGGCAAAAGCACACCATCTACCCTCCTCCAGATGAGGTTTTTACCTGGACACAAGCATGGGACATAAAAGATGTGAGTGGATGTCATGCTCTCATGCAAGGCAGGTGGGGTTGCCAACTTCAGAAAAGGAAGATACGGGACAGTATATGTAAGGAACATGTGAAAACTCATATTTTAAAATTAAAGACAACTTATAGATTTTATATGGGCTACACTTTTTTTTTAACTGGTCATTTTGTGTTTCAAGAATAAGGTCCAAGGTTAAGAATACGCTAGAAGTTACTTAAATGTCAAATGTTTTTCTCTATTTAACAACATTACTATAGTGAAAGACGACTTCTCTTATTGATCACGGCTCAGGTAGATTGCATGCTTTCTTGACCGGCTGCATGTTGGACTCTTGAAAAGTAATAACGTTGTTTGCATTCGCCAAAGGTTAAGAATACGCTAGAAGTTACTTAAATGTCAAATGTTTTTCTCTATTTAACAACATTACTATAGTGAAAGACGACTTCTCTTATTGATCACGGCTCAGGTAGATTGCATGCTTTCTTGACCGGCTGCATGTTGGACTCTTGAAAAGTAATAACGTTGTTTGCATTCGCCAAATCTGATTTGCTGAAGCCAAAACACGGGCGGTGAAGGGAATTGGTGTTAGTTTGAGCACCGCTTGCTGTAAAGCGGGAGCGACCAGCCGGTGGAGGATAACAACAGACAACAGATGCTGTCCAACTTCACCCAGAAATGAAAGTTTACATTATGTACTTGCCCTCACGCTGTTCCAAACCTGCATGACTGGCTTTCTCCTGTGAGACATAAAAGAAGATCTGCAGAAGACAGTCATCCTCCATGTCTGGAACAATGTAAGGGTAGTTAAGAAAAGTAGGTCAGGATTCTTATTTTTGGGTGAAATATCCCTTTTAACAGATCTCTTGGGCGTGTGCTTTATATTATATATCTGTATGATTGTCTAATTCTAAAAATTGATACATGCATTCTAAAATGACAGTTAAGAACAAATTAAGTTCATCAATTATGAAACGAATTCAATTCAGCTATAAAGTGTCTCTACGGAAGACAATGCTGGCTCAATTCAGATAGTGTCACTGTAGGCACACTGACATTTTCTGAAATAATTGTTTCTCATCATTTTGTTATTTAGGACTGTTAATTGTCCACTCAAGTGCTCTCTAGAACAAGAATGAGACAAATCGCTGGCCAAGTATGACTCTGGCTCTGCAGGTGCACATGCTTATATCAGCAGCTGCATCTGAAACCAGTCAGTAAATGCTACTTATGCACTGTCTGGTTGTTCGGGACACTCTGGAGGTGTTTATTTGCTCTTAAAATACAGCATGGTTTTCTAAGAGTGTTGTAATCATTTTTTCTTGTGATGGTGAAGGTTGTGATACTTGGCCAGGATCCTTATCATGGACCTGACCAGGCTCACGGGCTTTTTTTTTCAGCGTGCAGAGACCTGTGCCTCCTCAACTCAGGTATCGCCTTGCAGTCATCAACTCAGGGTTTATTTATATAGAGTGGATTACCTCATTGTGATATGCATCAATTGCTAGTTTGATAGTGTGAATACATGTCTTTAGTTTCCCAGACAGCAAGCCAGAAGTGACTGTGGCAAGGAACAAAAATAAAAATAAAAATTTGTGTTAAACACAGCAAGAAAAAACACTCCTCTGGGTTCTGCTTTAAGGTCCGCATCCTGAGTTTTGCTCCAACACACTTTCCTGAAAGTTTCTAGTAATCCTGAAGACTTCAGCTGTTGATGTGAGCTAAACTAAACTCTGAAGGACAGTGGCCCTGCTGGATCACGATTAGTGATGCATGTATTGTCTGGACTGTAAGAATGAAGTGTTTTTGAGTTCTGGATTTAGAAGATGAGGTCGATTTAGCAGGTTTAGAAGATCTAGAAGGACCTGGTTCCCCTGGGATAAAACCTCCTGTCAAACATTACACTTAGGTTCTTAACTGTAGCAGACAATGCAAAGAGACAGCCACTGAGTGACAAATTATATGAAAAAAGTAGTCTCTGTTCTTTTGAATGTCACTGAGCATGTAAGCACAAGGATGTTGCAAATTATTAAAGGGACTAGATGATTGTTTTTGATGCAGTGATTTTATGACACTTTTGCTGTTGACAGCTTGGTGAACATCTTCAAAGAACTGGCTTCAGACATCGAAGGCTTTGAGCATCCCGGTCATGGAGATCTGAGAGGATGGGCCAAGCAAGGTGTGCGTCTTCGTGGAGTACACATTAATAGCTAATTAATTACACAACTCATGACACAAGATGTGTCAAAAGACAGATCCATTTTACAACTGCGATGCAGATTTTGGTTTAGAAATAGCAGTTTTTATCAGCAAAAAAAAAAAACACATTTCATTGCACAATAAATCAGTAGGCAAAAACAAAGATTATGTGACGGAAGTAAAAGTGCAGTGGTTCAGATTTTTACTTGCCCTGACATCAACAACAACAACAAAAAAGCATTGTTTTGATTGTTTTTGACCCGTATGCATGGTTTCTGTGTTTACATTCATAAAGGAATGAAATGAAATGTTGCATGCAAAAAACAAGAAGGAAAAAAGGGAATGTCTTCCTCAGTATTATTTTGTTTTCCAGTACAAATATCGAAAGATTCTTTAATCAAGATAAACTTAATTGAGATGCAAAGTGAAGACATGATATCTTGTTTTCTGAGAAATTGAACAAAAGTTTATGCTTGAAACAAGAACAAATATGTGAATGGGGTCAGAAAAATAAACTTGTGTTCCCTTTAAAAGGAGCCCATTTGCAGATATTTGTTCTTGTTTTAATCATAAACTCACGTCATTTTGATTCATTTCTTTGTCATCTTCTATTTATTCCTTAACGCTTCTTTATTTGGTCTTGATTTTACCGTCACAAAACCTGCAGGAACCCCGAATGTAAGCTTGTATGCTAATAAATAAGGTTGTTCTGACACCAAGATTTTAGACACCAGTGACATTTCTCAATTCTCGATTACGATTTTGATACCATAGCACATCCTGACACGGCCAGTTGTGCTTTTCATAATTCATCTAATTTACATCCATTTACGTGGATGAAATGTTATCATGTGCTGAAACTTTAGCAAATCATATGAAAATATTGGCCAGTCCCTCAAAAAAAAATTCTCCCATTTGAATATTAATTTGAGCTAATTCCAAAGTCATGTCTATTGTACTTTTCTCCTCATAGGTGTCTGATAGCTGATTTCCTTCTGCATGTAAGTGTCATAGATAGATAGATAGATAGATGCTAAGGACCTCAGAGGGGTTGCTAGGTTATTCTAGGTGGTTGCTAGGGTATTTGGAGTGGTTGCTATGTCAAGATTTTAGACACCAGTGACATTTCTCAATTCTCGATTACGATTTTGATACCATAGCACATCCTGACACGGCCAGTTGTGCTTTTCATAATTCATCTAATTTACATCCATTTACGTGGATGAAATGTTATCATGTGCTGAAACTTTAGCAAATCATATGAAAATATTGGCCAGTCCCTCAAAAAAAAATTCTCCCATTTGAATATTAATTTGAGCTAATTCCAAAGTCATGTCTATTGTACTTTTCTCCTCATAGGTGTCTGATAGCTGATTTCCTTCTGCATGTAAGTGTCACAGATAGATAGATAGATAGATGCTAAGGACCTCAGAGGGGTTGCTAGGTTATTCTAGGTGGTTGCTAGGGTATTTGGAGTGGTTGCTATGTAGGTACTTGGCTAACTGGGGTGGTTGCTAGGGTGTAGCTATACGGTTGCTAAGGTACCCGGGTCGGTTGCTAGGGTGTTGCTATGCGGTTGCTAGGCTACCTGGAGTGGTTGCTAGGTTGTTGCTATGCAGTTGCTAGGGTACCCAGGGCTATTGTACTTTTCTCCTCATAGGTGTATGAAAGCTGATTTCCTTGTGCATGTAAGTGTCATAGATAAGATAGATAGATAGATGCTAAGGACCTCAGAGTGGTTGCTAGGGTATTCTAGGTGGTTGCTAAGGTATTTGGAACAGTTGCTATGTTGGTACTTGGCTAACTGGGGTGGTTGCTAGGGTGTAGCTATACGGTTGCTAAGGTACCCGGGTCGGTTGCTAGGGTGTTGCTATGCGGTTGCTAGGCTACCTGGAGCGGTTGCTAGGTTGTTGCTATGCAGTTGCTAGGGTACCCAGGGCTATTGTACTTTTCTCCTCATAGGTGTATAAAAGCTGATTTCCTTGTGCATGTAAGTGTCATAGATAAGATAGATAGATAGATGCTAAGGACCTCAGAGTGGTTGCTAGGGTATTCTAGGTGGTTGCTAAGGTATTTGGAACAGTTGCTATGTTGGTACTTGGCTAACTGGGGTGGTTGCTAGGGTGTTCCTATGCGGTTCCTAGGGTACTTGGGGTGGTTGCTAAAGCAGTTGCTAGGGTGTAGCTATACGGTTGCTAAGGTACCCGGGTTACGATTTTGATACCATAGCACATCCTGACACGGCCAGTTGTGCTTTTCATAATTCATCTAATTTACATCCATTTACGTGGATGAAATGTTATCATGTGCTGAAACTTTAGCAAATCATATGAAAATATTGGCCAGTCCCTCAAAAAAAAATTCTCCCATTTGAATATTAATTTGAGCTAATTCCAAAGTCATGTCTATTGTACTTTTCTCCTCATAGGTGTCTGATAGCTGATTTCCTTCTGCATGTAAGTGTCACAGATAGATAGATAGATAGATGCTAAGGACCTCAGAGTGGTTGCTAGGGTATTCTAGGTGGTTGCTAAGGTATTTGGAACAGTTGCTATGTTGGTACTTGGCTAACTGGGGTGGTTGCTAGGGTGTTGCTATGCGGTTCCTAGGGTACTTGGGGTGGTTGCTAAAGCAGTTGCTTGGGTGTAGCTATACGGTTGCTAAGGTACCCGGGTCGGTTGCTAGGGTGTTGCTATGCGGTTGCTAGGGTACCCAGGGCTATTGTACTTTTCTCCTCATAGGTGTATGAAAGCTGATTTCCTTGTGCATGTAAGTGTCATAGATAAGATAGATAGATAGATGCTAAGGACCTCAGAGTGGTTGCTAGGGTTCTACACTGGTTCCTATCACGATGTTGTTCCGAGCTAAGGTATTTGGAACAGTTGCTATGTTGGTACTTGGCTAACTGGGGTGGTTGCTAGGGTGTTGCTATGCGGTTCCTAGGGTACTTGGGGTGGTTGCTAAAGCAGTTGCTTGGGTGTAGCTATACGGTTGCTAAGGTACCCGGGTCGGTTGCTAGGGTGTTGCTAGGCTACCTGGGGTGGTTGCTATGCAGTTTCTAGGGTACCCGGGGTGGTTGCTAGGGTGTTGCTATGCGGTTGCTAGGGTACCCAGGGCTATTGTACTTTTCTCCTCATAGGTGTATGATAGCTGATTTCCTGGTGCATGTAAGTGTGCTCAGTGGCACGTCTCTTTATGAATGTCTTTGGCAGGAGTTCTGTTGCTGAACGCTGTGCTGACGGTGCGCGCTCTCTAGGCCAACTCTCACAGGGACAAGGGCTGGGAGACATTCACTCATGCTGTGGTACACTGGCCCAGCACTAACACGCAGGCTCTTGTCTTCATTCTCTGGGGCTCTTATGCTCAAAAGAAGGGGGGCTGCCATCGACTAGCTGTGAATCTTTCAGTTTATAGATGAACACGAACAGAGGTCAGTAGAGCCAGTAAATATTTCAAACAGGCAGTCACACATTGTTTTCTGATTGTAGAAGCGACACCACGTTCTGCAGACGGTGCACCCCTCGCCACTGTCTGCTCACCGCGGCTTCTTCGGATGTAAGCATTTCTCAAAGACCAATGAACTGCTGAGGAAATCAGGAAAGAAGCCCATCGACTGGAAAGCTCTGTGACCGTTTCCATTCGTGGCTGTAGATGGAATGCTGATTGTCCGGTTTCAGAAATAAGCTTTGTTTTTTTAAAGCTTGTTCTGAATACGTATGTGTTTCTAGAGTAGGTCGACTGTTCATTGTTTTCCTTTCAGATGTTATCGATGTAGTTTTAAATGTACAACACTAACAGTGAATGTTTTTGTGTTTGTGTCTAATGCTATTTTATGTCATGTTTTTCCACCAGATGGCATCAGAGACACAGTGAACCGGGTCAAAGTGTAGGCTTTTAATAGAAAAGGACTGTAATTGGTCAAATAGTCAAATTAGGGCTTGGAGAGATGATTTCTACTTTACATTTGGAGCGAATTATAGATAGTTTGAAGGGCAAATTTGAACATTTTGACCAAATCTGGCACCCTTTTCTCTGTTATCCTGACGGAAACCCTATTGTAAATGTAATGTTTTAATATTTCTTCATCATTCTTTACAATTTAACGTGAACAGGTCTGGCCAGAGATGGTTTGTAGTGCGTTTCTCTCTCTTTTCCAATTTTGATTGTATTCTTTGTACAGGTAATAGAGACAAAAAATGTAAGATTGCAAATCCATCTCCAAAATCTTTGTCTTTCAATAAATCTTATTTGACAAAAAAAAGGGACTGAAATTGTGTCTTTGCTTGTTTTTTGGTCATAGTTTCAAAAAAAAAAAAAAAATCCAGAATATAAGGCAAATAAATAAAAATCACCAAAAATAAATAACTATATAAATAAGACAATACTCTGATTAAGAATCTACCATGTAAACAGAGATTTCTGATTACCTTAATCCGGCTAAAGTCATAATCGAAGTAAACACGAATCGAATTAAGACACTATTTAAGTCGCATTATGTGCAGTAAACACATGAAGGATAGCAAATGCGAAAGCACAAAAACACAAGCCTATCACTACTATCAACTGTGCCACCTTAGAAATTCAGAAAGCCATCTGTAGATATAAGCCTTCAGCAGATGTTAGAAGAAAAATCTAAAATAATGCCACAGAGGATAACAGTTCAAAAGTACATGGACCTTTATGAAGACAAACTAGTCACATCTACAGGTGGATCAAAGCAGCCAGAGGCAGGCCGTACTGGGGCTAGCAGTCAGAAAAAGAACAGCAGATCATTTATCGGTGTACACAGCTTTGAGCAATTTTATTGGCATTACAGTGACTGGAAGGACATAAACAGAACCTAAACGTAATCATAGCTTCTGACAGCTGATCTGCTCTATAGCGTTCAATCATGTAGACAAGAGATCACATACCAGATATTCACCTTGCCTTTAATACTGCATGCTAAAGAGCTGGATGCGTCCTTGCTTTGTGTTCCTGCTCATGTAGCGCTGGAAGGAAAGAGATTGTAGATATTCTGGCAAGAGGAGCGATAAAGCATGAAACACTTGATATACAAATACCGTTATGTAGAACAGAAGTCAAAACCATTATACAAGCTAAATATGGCAAGAATACCGGGACATAACTGATACTGGACGACGTCTGTATAACACACAAAAACAAGTAGGCTTAAATAGTATCAGGCAGAGCAGGAATCCAAAGAAGGAAAGATAGTTACACGTCTTAGAATAAGAAGAGGAAACACCCCGCTGCAACACACGAGAGACAGTCAAACGTATTTTACTAGATTGTAAAATACTGGGATAAGTGAAAGAATTTGATGGAGATATATAGGGGGGAGGAGTATGTGTGTATATATATATGTGTGTGTATATTATACTCTCTATGTGCTTTTTCTCCAAGTACTGCCCACACTCCAGTCCAGTAGGTGGCGGTAAATGCACCTTTAAGCTGGTTTGCCAATAACATTTCAAGAAGAAGAAGTAAACACGTGTACACACCAGGACTTTTCACCACATTTTGCGACAGGATACACACACACACGGCAGTGCTTGACGGCAAACAAAAGACTACGACGAAGAAAATGGCTTCAGCGACGCCGTCGTCTGTTCGCACGCATAGCATGACAACTCTTGAGCCGAGGCTGATGGTCAAGCAGGAGCAAGACGACGACTCCGACGCAGAGGAGCCGACTGTGTCCTTCAGGAGAGCCGAGCAGCAGATCATCCACAGCGGGCACTTCATGGTGTCCTCCCCGCACACCGAGCACCCGCCGAAGAAGGGCTACGACTTCGACACCGTCAACAAACAGACCTGCCAGACCTACCGCTTCGGGAAGACCAGCACGGCGCATTTCTCCATCGACGTCTCGCTGACGAAGCTGTTCGAGTGCATGACGCTCGCCTACAGGTGCGTCATTACCCAGCAGTGCGCTATAAATACACGCAGTGGCCTGAATGTGTGGTGGGATGCACGACCAGGTCATTAATTACTGTCATGTAGCACGGCTGCTACGAACTGACGACGCTCCAGGAAATCCCTGCTGCAGACAGCTACCACGTGACTGAGGGAAAAGCAGCTACCACGTGACTGAGCTAGGGCTGGACGATATGGCCAATGCAGAGCAGGAATCCAAAGAAGGAAAGATAGTTACACGTCTTAGAATAAGAAGAGGAAACACCCCGCTGCAACACACGAGAGACAGTCAAACGTATTTTACTAGATTGTAAAATACTGGGATAAGTGAAAGAATTTGATGGAGATATATAGGGGGGAGGAGTATGTGTGTATATATATATGTGTGTGTATATTATACTCTCTATGTGCTTTTTCTCCAAGTACTGCCCACACTCCAGTCCAGTAGGTGGCGGTAAATGCACCTTTAAGCTGGTTTGCCAATAACATTTCAAGAAGAAGAAGTAAACACGTGTACACACCAGGACTTTTCACCACATTTTGCGACAGGATACACACACACACGGCAGTGCTTGACGGCAAACAAAAGACTACGACGAAGAAAATGGCTTCAGCGACGCCGTCGTCTGTTCGCACGCATAGCATGACAACTCTTGAGCCGAGGCTGATGGTCAAGCAGGAGCAAGACGACGACTCCGACGCAGAGGAGCCGACTGTGTCCTTCAGGAGAGCCGAGCAGCAGATCATCCACAGCGGGCACTTCATGGTGTCCTCCCCGCACACCGAGCACCCGCCGAAGAAGGGCTACGACTTCGACACCGTCAACAAACAGACCTGCCAGACCTACCGCTTCGGGAAGACCAGCACGGCGCATTTCTCCATCGACGTCTCGCTGACGAAGCTGTTCGAGTGCATGACGCTCGCCTACAGGTGCGTCATTACCCAGCAGTGCGCTATAAATACACGCAGTGGCCTGAATGTGTGGTGGGATGCACGACCAGGTCATTAATTACTGTCATGTAGCACGGCTGCTACGAACTGACGACGCTCCAGGAAATCCCTGCTGCAGACAGCTACCACGTGACTGAGGGAGATTTTTATTGTTTTTAAAGAAGTCTCTTCTGCTCACCAAGCCTGCATTTATTTGATCCAAAATGCAGCAAAAACGGTAACATTTTGAAATATTTTTACTATTAAAAATAACTCTTTTCTATTTTAAAATGCATTTCATTCCTGTGATTTCTAAGCTATATTTTCAGCATCATTACTCCAGTCACGTGATCTTCAGAAATCCTTCTAATATTCTGATTTGCTGCTCAAAACACATTTATTATTATTATGTTGAAAACAGCGGAGTAGAATTTTTCAGGTTTCTTTGATGAGCAGAAAGTTCAGAAGAACTGCATTTATCTGAAATAGAAATCTTTTGTAACATTATAAATGTCTTTATCATCACTTTTGATCAATTTAAAGCATCCTTGCTAAATAAAAGTGTTAATTTCTATAATTTCTTTCCAGAAAGAAAGAAAGAAATCATACTGACTCCAAGCTTTTGAATGGTAGTGTATAATGTTACAAAAGCTTTTTACTTCAGATAAATGCTGATCTTTGGATCTTTCTGTTCATCAAAGAATCCTGAAATAAAAAATACTCAACTGTATATTGATAATCAGCAGAGGAGCATATTATACTGATTTCTGAAGATCATGTGACACTGAAGACTGGAGGAATGATGCTGAAAATACAGCTGC
>NW_015505797.1:38874-58157 GCF_001515645.1 Sinocyclocheilus grahami | reverse complement strand
AAAATTTAGCTTTGATCACATGAATAAATTACATTTTAAAATATATTCAAATAGAAAGCAGTTATTTTAAATAGTAAAAATATTTCAAAATGTTACTGCTTTTGGTGCATTTTGGATCAAATAAATGCAGGCTTGGTGAGCAGAAGAGAATTCTTAAAAAAAACAAAAAACATTAAAAATCTTACTGTTCAAAAACCTTTGACTGTAATGTAGGACGGCTGATTATTGTTATAGATTGAAACAAATGTGCTTCAGCCAGGATAAAGAATATGAAAAGTGCTCTGAGCCGCTGCAGAAATAAAGAGCTACAACAAAAGCATGTTGCTGGAGACGGGCTTATCGAAAAATGCGAACTGCTTGTCTGCCAGCAGGAGGCGCTGTGAGAGCGGCAGAAACAGCGGTTTCTCCAGTAACGGCTGTAAACACAGCAGCTCCGCTCATGAACGCTACTTTATCAGATAAACATGCCATCTAAACTATTCTGAAGACAGTCGGTTCCCTTCAGAGATACATTCATATAAAACACCCGCGCGTGTTATGATTGTGAAACGTGCAGCGCTCATGTTTATTCAACGAAGTCAAACGCCACAAATACATCAGTGTATGGGAAACACTGGTAATGTGTATCGAAATATCGGAAATGTGTTTAAAAATCATATCACCGTTATTGAAAAGAATTATATCGCGATACATATTGATATTGAATTATTGTCCAGCCCTATTCTGAATGATGAAACGTGAAGACTGCAGAGTATCTGTGCTCTTCAAGCCAGCTCGGGTATTTTTAATAACGATTAAGTGCATTGCTAATCGACATTGCCTTTATTACGGTATGTTTTCTTCCTCGTTCTGTGATGAAAGAAGCCGGGTTAGATCACAAAAGGAAGTTATTTCAAACACTGGGCTGATGTTGTGGAGGAAAAACGGGCAGCAGGTTTCACAGACACACGAGCGGAGCCAGTTCAGTGACAAAGAAAACGCATGGAAATTATTTAACCGCAAAACCCCCCAAAAAAAGCACGGGTTGAACTGAATGTCGTGCGGAACGGTTCAGTGTCATACCGAGAATTGTGGCTTCCCTAGTGCTTTCACCCTAAAGTCACATGGACCACTTTTTAAAATATCTCTTGGTTTGAAAGCTGTTGTTTACACAGAAATTCTTCTAAACAGAAAACGCATGGAAATTATTTAACCGCAAACCCCCCCCAAAAAAGCACGGGTTGAACTGAATGTCATGCGGAACGGTTCAGTGTTATACCGAGAATTGTAGCTTCCCTAGTGCTTTCACCCTAAAGTCACATGGACCACTTTTTAAAATATCTCTTGGTTTGAAAGCTGTTGTTTACACAGAAATTCTTCTAAACACACACACACACACGATAGTAGTAGTCGTTTTAATGAAATAAGAGTAATTCAAAAATAGCTTTTTTTTTTAGTTCTCGCATAACAAATGTTTACATATAGTCCACAAGACCAAATAATCTTTTATTAAAATGATTAACTTTTTTTTTTTCAGGTCCATTCTGACCGCAACTGTGTGAAGTTCACTTAAATAGTCTTGGGGTGTGACAAAATTACAAATGTACTTTTAATATATTCAGTTTTCA
This sequence comes from Sinocyclocheilus grahami, assembly GCF_001515645.1. Lineage (NCBI taxonomy): Eukaryota > Metazoa > Chordata > Actinopteri > Cypriniformes > Cyprinidae > Sinocyclocheilus > Sinocyclocheilus grahami. The sequence continues at coordinate 56,550 of NW_015505797.1, read as the reverse complement.
GCGTGGTAGAGAATATAGAGCACAGAAATAAGATCGTTCCGACTGAATGTTGAAGAAATGGGTTTCGTAAAGCACCATTTGCAGATTTTAACTTGAGCTCAAATAAATAAAGTGTTCAAGTTCAGTGCTTGCCCAGATTATAAACGTGCCTATTTTTTTATTTTTTATTATTTGTGTTAACGGTTGTGGATGTGGTTGTTGTTTTATTTCCAAGCATGACAGACTCCTGTTTGTTTTCTTTAAATGATGCATTCACCGTCATCTGTTTCACACTTAAACTGAGGAACTATAATAAAAAGACCAAAATTCTGTGGCCATCTCTTTGTGTTTAGATTTCTATCTTCATGTTAGAATTTCACAATTCAGACCCAAATGCACCGTTCTGTTCCGCCTTGCGGGAAGTGCATGACTCTACTCACTCACTACTTTAATCAGATCTTGCTCTTGTGTAGTTTTGTCTGAATCAAGTTGTGAAGCTAGTTGCATGGACTACGGTCTCATTATTTTCTTGTTTGGTTGTATAGCAACATAGAGCGTTTGGCAAAATCTGTCAAATCATTAATGACTATAAGTAGGGATGCATGATATTAGATTTTGCCGATATCCGATATGCCGATATTTTTAAACTCATTTTGGCCGATATATGGATATACCGATAGTTTCCTTTCTTATAGTTAGGGATACACGATATTGTCAGAGCGTTATCGAAGTCTGCCGATAATGGCATAAAATGCAAATATTGGTATCGGCCCGATATGAAAAATGATGCCGATATGTCCGTCCGGTAAGGCTTTTTATTTACTTAGGGGGCGCTGTTGGCCTACTTGTAATAAAATGAATGTAAAATACACAAATAACATTAAGATTGTGTTTCTGATTAAATAAAGCAGTAGTTGATGTCATAAAATCACGAGTATGGTTTGATTTAAAGGTCAGAAGGTATAGCTTACATGAAAAAAAATTAGACGCTTGTAAATTAAATTATTTATATATATATATATATATATATATATATATACAGATTTATTCATTAGCTTCCCTAGTGCTTTCACCCTAAAGTCACATGGACCACTTTTTAAAATATCTCTTGGTTTGAAAGCTGTTGTTTACACAGAAATTCTTCTAAACACACACACACACGATAGTAGTAGTCGTTTTAATGAAATAAGAGTAATTCAAAAATAGCTTTTTTTTTTAGTTCTCGCATAACAAATGTTTACATATAGTCCACAAGACCAAATAATCTTTTATTAAAATGATTAACTTTTTTTTTTTCAGGTCCATTCTGACCGCAACTGTGTGAAGTTCACTTAAATAGTCTTGGGGTGTGACAAAATTACAAATGTACTTTTAATATATTCAGTTTTCAGCGTGGTAGAGAATATAGAGCACAGAAATAAGATCGTTCCGACTGAATGTTGAAGAAATGGGTTTCGTAAAGCACCATTTGCAGATTTTAACTTGAGCTCAAATAAATAAAGTGTTCAAGTTCAGTGCTTGCCCAGATTATAAACGTGCCTATTTTTTTATTTTTTATTATTTGTGTTAACGGTTGTGGATGTGGTTGTTGTTTTATTTCCAAGCATGACAGACTCCTGTTTGTTTTCTTTAAATGATGCATTCACCGTCATCTGTTTCACACTTAAACTGAGGAACTATAATAAAAAGACCAAAATTCTGTGGCCATCTCTTTGTGTTTAGATTTCTATCTTCATGTTAGAATTTCGCAATTCAGACCCAAATGCACCGTTCTGTTCCGCCTTGCAGGAAGTGCATGACTCTACTCACTCACTACTTTAATCAGATCTTGCTCTTGTGTAGTTTTGTCTGAATCAAGTTGTGAAGCTAGTTGCATGGACTACGGTCTCATTATTTTCTTGTTTGGTTGTATAGCAACATAGAGCGTTTGGCAAAATCTGTCAAATCATTAATGACTATAAGTAGGGATGCATGATATTAGATTTTGCCGATATCCGATATGCCGATATTTTTAAACTCATTTTGGCCGATATATGGATATACCGATAGTTTCCTTTCTTATAGTTAGGGATACACGATATTGTCAGAGCGTTATCGAAGTCTGCCGATAATGGCAAGCTTACACCAATAAAAATCACAAACATGACATTTGTAAATGAAATAATATATATATATATATATACAGATTTATTCATTAATGTGTAATATGTACTTATTAAGAAAACTTAAACACAAGGAGCTCTAAAAGATTTTCAGAATTTGTACAACTTGTTTGCTTCAGACCATCTACAAATGTTAAATATTCAAATAAAATGTTAAGGATTGCTTTACAGTTATTTTCAAAGCTTTTAATGTACTCTCGTTATAAAAGAACATAATTGTTTTATTTAATTCTCAAAAGTAAGTTTTTGTTTAAAATGTAACCAAAATGAAAAATAATTTGTTTATAATCTCTGTACAGGAGAGACTTGGTGTTGTTTCCAAACAAAAAGAAATATATCGGTATGGCTATCGGCCAAAATGAGTTGAAAAATATCGGCTATCGGCCAAAATGAGTTGAAAAATATCGGCTATCGGCCAAAATGAGTTGAAAAATATCGGCTATCGGCCAAAATGAGTTGAAAAATATCGGCTATCGGCCAAAATGAGTTGAAAAATATCGGCTATCGGCCAAAATGAGTTGAAAAATATCGGCTATCGGCAAAATGAGTTGAAAAATATCGGTATATCGGCCAAAATGAGTTGAAAAATATCGGTATATCGGCCAAAATGAGTTGAAAAATATCGGCTATCGGCCAAAATGAGTTGAAAAATATCGGTATATCGGCCAAAATGAGTTGAAAAATATCGGTATATCGGCCAAAATAAGTTGAAAAATATCGGCATATCGGCAAAATCCAATATCATGCATCCCTACTTATAGTCATTAATGATTTGATTAATAGAATTCACATAAAGATATTTATTTTGTGTGTAGAGTATCTCATTGCAGTATTCTTTATGTAAAACAGCTAGAGAACTGATATACTTTATTGCTCAATCCAGAAATGGACCAAACGGCTTCATACCAGCAGCAATGGGAAACATTTGTAAATAAATTACACACAGAGCAAAACACTTTTCATGATGATTCATTTGTGAATGCTTTGATTTTAGAGTAAAAAGTTTGATTTTAAAAGATCAGGTTAAATTATTCACATTTGAATAATTATATTATTATACACTTTTGGTTTATTATCATTCCAGAGTTAAACATTTTGCCTATAAACAGCGATATTCCAGAATAATCTGTTGCAACTTCAGATGAGTCTGAAAGCGTTTAATTTCACCAGTTAGTGACTCTTGAGTGAAATGTAAAGACTGACGTGGTGCAGTAGTTATGCGACACAACAAGAAATGAAACGATGCAATAGACGCAAACCAAGTCCAGGCGGTTATGGTGATAATCACAACTGAGAATTGACATACCTGGATTATTGTGCGCTTTAAAACACTTCATTATTTGCATAATGGCAACTTTTCCTTTTATAGCTCAGAACACAATTATGCATGAAAGGGAATTTATGTCTGTTATGCATATTACAATAGTAAAATAATAAGAATAATACATATTACTGTAAAATTCAGGTTGACGGGGTAATATGGATACAAAAGATGTTTTTGTGTACGGAAGCCGTAAGAAATACAGGGTGTATTTTGATTTTCACAACTTAAGTTTCTCATGATCGTGACGCAACAAAAGTTGTCCGACTCGTTTTCCAACAGCAGCACTAACTAGACTAACCAAATGAAGGACAGAAATATCATTACTTTGTTTCTGAATAAACAAAGCCGTAATTATGTCATCAAATCACAAGTCCGTCGTACATGGATCCTACACAACAAATACAAGTCACAAGCAAATGATGTAATATAATTTTATTTCAGATGGATCAGGAAAATAAAGTGGGTCGAATCCAAGGAGCTCTAAATGATTTAAGAATCTCTGCTGTTAGACCATTTAAAAATGGTCTAAATGTTTAGTGTACAAGCAAATCAGCAGTGACTGATTCGACTACATTTTTTCATATATTGTATTTTTAGTGATATTATAAAGAGTGCGCTTTGCATGCTTTATAGGCTATAATCCGTTCAGAATATGCATGAATCCTTTGTTTTCCGGACACGTACATGTTGCAAAGTTTGGGGAATGACATCCACCTGTTTGTGGAAAATGGAAAAATTCAATGAACAATGATCTGACAGCGCTAAAATTAGTACCACAGCTACACCTGTGTCTTGCGATTCAGAAAAGTTAACACACATTTATGTTGTTTCTATAAGTGGAAGGTTGGTGTCACCGAAATGGAAGAACTTCAAAGGCCTGAAGCTGCTGTGGAGAGACAAGATTCGCCTCAACAACGCTATTTGGAGAGCCTGGTATATGCAATGTAAGTCTAACCCCTGAACACACAGATTACTCAGAAACGAATGCAATTGGTGATGTCCTTCTGCAACGCCTTGTTTTCTGCAGATGTAGAGAAGAGACAGAACCCTGTGTGTCATTTTGTCACTCCTTTGGATGGAAATATGGACTCGGGGGTACATCGGCCAACAGAGGTGTGTCGTTTGACTATACAAATATTTTTCTGTTTCTTCAGATCTGAAGGTCTAAATACATGCATACCCATTTTTTTTTTTTGAAGAAGAAGAATTTGCAGCTTTCATTTCTCAGGTCAGATCACGCCTCTTCATGCCGTGTTTCTCTGTTAACTAGGCGATCGCTACAGAAGGAAAGTACTGGAAAAGGAGAATCGAAATCGTGATCCGAGAATATCATAAATGGAGAACATATTTCAAGAAAAGGGTAAGTTTATTTGCCCCCACATTAAACTTTTAACAGTGTAATTTATAAAGTATTGTCACTTGTTATAAAGCGGGGAGTTCCGGTGCTTGGCTCTGATTGGCTGAGCCGCGTTCGAAGCTGTTGTAAATGACGCTACAAAGTAACACACAGCTTTGTTTAGGTTTGTGTGTTGCTCGGCAACCACTTTGTAGCAACCACAACTGTTTCTGAGGAGCTACATTGTTTGGTGGAAGAATACTGTGTTTATTAATATCATTACACTTTATTTGCTCTGTTTTATTTTGTGAAACCTTACTACGTATATGGAATAACCGTTTTATAAAAGCAATAAACCACGGCTTCTTGGGGCTTATTGCTTTATTTTAACTTGTTCAAATTCATATTTATAGCTACTTATGTTATTACAGTTGCATATTTATTATAATGTACACATTCATATTTATAGTTACAGAAGCACAAGGATGAAGACCTGTCCAGCCTTCTCAGGGTAATTTTAAAAGGAATATTGTAACATTTTTCACTGTTGTTGATAATGCTTTGAAGTGAGCATCTAAGTGAAGTGTGTGCATGCATGCCGTTATTGCAGTTGTTTACTATTTGTTTGCAATTTGTAATTTATTCCTATGAAAAGATTAGCACTGCCTAAGAGAGTTTAGTCCGGCATATAGTCTCTGTACTGTCTTACAATTTAGGAAAAATGGTTGTAATTACCTTAGTTTATATATATATATATATGTATGTATGTATATACATGCAAACACACACACACACATTTATAATGTGTGTATAATAAGGAATTGTGAATGGTTTTAGTAGCATATTACAATTAGGGGTGTGCGATATTGACCAGAAAATTATATCTCAATATTTTGTTTTTTTGATAACGTAATTAAACAATGTTTTGCTGAGTGTGGCTTTGTGCTGGTTGGTACCTTGATTGGTTCAAGCCTTTCATGGATAAATAAATATGCCACTAAAACCAACCAGTAGGTGGCAGCAAGTCTCTGTTTTAATGAGTGAATGAGTCATTGAATCGTTCAAGCGATTCATTCAAAACGGCTGATTCATTTAGAAATGAAGCAAGTGACTGTCTTTTTGAATGGATTATTGAATCATTGACTCAAATGATTCTTTCAGAAACAAAACACTGCAGGGTTTCTCTGAGGTGCACAGATGTTCTGCTCCGGCTTGGTTTGGAGCTATTTTCATTGGCGAAACAGAAAAAATGCAACTCACTCAATATTAACTTCTTGTTCATTGAACTGTCGGATAAATTTAATATCATATTTGCGATCATGCTCACGTGTTAATGTTTAGGAAAACAGCTTGTGTGATATTACTCAACTATAAAGGTATAAAAAAACACCAAAACAAGGGATATTTTTGGCTTTCATAACTTGAATTATAGTGGCATTCTAATCGGATTCATCGCTTATATAGGCTTTTGTACTTTTAAGACATGGAACGGAAAAGCATTCAAATATAATTTTTCTCCCAACTCCACCATGTCCCTTTAGGTGCTCTGTAAGTTTAGTATAGTAATTGCATAATGGGTGTTGAGCAGGTGCCTTGTTTAAAGGTTGCATCGTTCAGTTTCTTTTGTGATTGTGCTCAGGTAGGCGATGTTGAGGGACATTGAAATGGCTTTGGAAAAAGTTAATTTTGACTCCTTGTTGACTGTCTTGAAGTGCATTTTCTGATTATTATTACCAATGTAAAACATTTTTTTGCTGCTTTCCATGGAAACCATGATGCAATACCATTCAAAGCTTCGGTGTAAGTAATTAAAAAAATTATACTTTTTATTCAGCAAGGATGCATTACATTATTCAGAAGTAACAGTAAAGACATTTATAATGTTACAAAAAGTTTGTTTCAAATAAATGCTGTTCTTTGAACTTCGAAGAGTCTTGTAAAACATGTATCATTGTTTCTAAGAAAATATTAAGCAGAAAAAACACATTTGTTGTTGATAATACGAGTAATTATTAATAATTGAGCAGCAAATCAGCATATTAGACTGATTTCTGAAGATCACGTGACACTGAAGACTGGAGGAATGATGCTGAAAATACAGCTGCACATCACAGAAATACATTAATTTAAAATGTTAAAATAGATATTTTAAATTGTAATAATATTTCACATTATTACAGTTGTATTGTAGTTTTGATATAAATAAATGCAGCCTTTATGAGCATAAGAGACTTCTTTCAAAAACAAAACAAAAACAATCATAATTATTTCAGACTTTTCACCAGTAGTGTACATCCTTGCATCTAAATCACTCTTTTAGCTGTTCATTTTGAATTAATTAATTAGTCAAATCAATTTTTCTAACATATTAACTGAATCTGTCGGAGCAGTTCGAGAGTTAACCCACTGGCTCAGACATTTTGTTGTAATGTTGTTCAAAGGTGGTTTTGAAAGAAGCCTTTTATAATCACCAAGACTGCACAACTACAGTAAAAAGATAATCAAAGCTGAATTTTCAGCATCATTCCTCCAGTCTTCAGAGTCACATGATTTTCAGAAATCAGTATAATATGCTGATTCGCTGCTCGTGAAACGTTTCTGATTATTATTACCAATGTAAAACATTTTTTTGCTGCTTTCCATGGAAACCATGATGCAATACCATTCAAAGCTTCGGTGTAAGTAATTAAAAAAATTATACTTTTTATTCAGCAAGGATGCATTACATTAATCAGAAGTAACAGTAAAGACATTTATAATGTTACAAAAAGTTTGTTTCAAATAAATGCTGTTCTTTGAACTTCAAAGAATCTTGTAAAACATGTATCATGGTTTCTAAGAAAATATTAAGCAGAAAAAACACATTTGTTGTTGATAATACGAGTAATTATTAATAATCGAGCAGCAGATCAGCATATTATACTGATTTCTGAAGATCACGTGACACTGAAGACTGGAGGAATGATGCTGAAAATACAGCTGCGCATCACAGAAATACATTAATTTAAAATGTTAAAATAGATATTTTAAATTGTAATAATATTTCACATTATTACAGTTGTATTGTAGTTTTGATATAAATAAATGCAGCCTTTATGAGCATAAGAGACTTCTTTCAAAAACAAAACAAAAACAATCATAATTATTTCAGACGTTTCACCAGTAGTGTACATCCTTGCATCTAAATCACTCTTTTAGCGGTAACATATTAACTGAATCTGTCGGAGCAGTTCGAGAGTTAACCCACTGGATCAGACATTTTGTTGTAATGTTGTTCAAAGGTTTTTTACTACTTTGTGTTTTTGTAACTAGATTTGTTTCACACCCTGCGTCCGCCAGCCTTCCCCCCCACTGCCCCAGCAGTCACTGCCTTAACCAGCAGCAGCTCCCAAACACAGGTAACCACCCATTCACCGATTCCTACTTCATATGCCCTTCCTGCCCTCCACCACCAATGCACAGCTGCTTCATGATAATTATGAAACATTGTAACCCATTAGAATGATTACAGATGATGCATAACTGACCGTGTCTGCGTAGTCTAATTAATACTGTGCCAAATGTTCATTTTAATAAGAAGGATCATAAAAATTGCATGTTTTTAAGTACTGCCTGTGAATAAACCGAAGCAAATTTACACAAAATACTTTACATACACTTTCTTAATGCGTGTCGTTACCTGGATAATCCACAAGATCTGGGACTTGACATATGATAGCTGTTCAAAACGTTTATTCAGGGCTCCAGACTGTGACCATTTTTTCCATTTCCAGCACTCTAAAAATGATCCAGTTTAAATGTTATTTTTAACGGGATGGCCAAAATATACTTTGTGGTAAACAAACACATCAAATTACCGCTATAACCAGTAGATGGCAGCAGAGGAGCCCTTATGGTCTTATTAGTCATTCATTTCTACTTTTTGCTTTATATTTAGAAATTATAAAATCACGATTATAAAATATCAAATCATCAAAAAAATCATATTTTGTCAGAGTTTTGCACTTTTTGTGTATGAAATAAGAAAAGTCACAAAGTGCCTTGGAAAACAAACCTTTTTTTCGAGTTGTCGGTCAGTTCAGTGTAATACTATAGTAGAAAAATGGTACATTTAATAAGAGTAGAATGTTTATTTTCTATATAACACTTTTGCACATGTTACTGTTGTTCATAAATGTAAATTTTGTTTACTCCCAACTCATGAAGAACTATCACAGAAACGTAGCCACTGATCATCCGGCTAACGACACAGTGTTAAGAATCAAGTGAATGTTAACTTTGTAGCATTTGTGTAAACTGAGTACTTATTTTGTCTTGTGGACTATATGCACACATCTGTTATGTAAAATAGCTTATTCAGGGCAGCACTAAATAAAAAATAATAATAAAAATCAATTTTTATGATCTCTTATTTTGTTAAAATTATTAACATTTTATAGTGAGGACTTGCATGAACCATTATTACTGATGACGTAAAAGTAATTTTTTTAAATTGTAGACACTATTAAAATATCTGTAACGCTTTCATGCCTACAAGTTGTGACGCAAGAAGGGAGCGTAAAACTAGCATACTGGCGCAGTTATTTAAAAGGCCAATGATCAAATAAAAAGTGCATTAAATCCACCGCAGGCTCACTGGAAAAACGTGCCTTTACATTTCTGCAAATCTCCAAAAGTGTGCATGTACATGCATTTACTGCGGTTTCCAACTGAAATGCACACTAGCGGCAATAAAGCACCAACAACTTTTAATAATTTTCACACGAATTATGAGTGCAGCAATAGATTACAGATCAATAAAGACATTTTCACACGTTCTCTTAGCGAGGAGCACATGAACCATGACATGATGGTGGACAGTTTTACAGTGATACCAAAAGGCTTGTAATTTGCTGAAAAGCTATGAACTGTCAATCAAATGACAGAAGGCTTGTAGTAGATTTGATCACAGTGAATACTGTAACATTCGTTAAAGTTACTTACTTGACGATGTTGTGTCCTAAAATGCCTTGAAGACTGGAATGCAGCCGTTTGTGATTGTTAATTCGCGCCCGCGAGCATACGCGTGTGAAGTGCGTCTGACTCCGGGCTACTTTTACACTGTTGCTGCGGGCTATAATGCAAGTTAGCGGTTCTAAATTCACATTAAACCACGTCCTCATGGGTTTTTTGGTCTAATTTATTTTTGGTTTTGTGCCGGTATTGGTATATTTTGCATGCTAGTGATAGGAATCGATCCCTTGACGTGATTGGTTATTGGTTTGTGACGTCGCAAACCGAGGGCTGCTTCAAACCGCATTTCTGGGTCAGCCTTTGGGAAACTACAGTTTTAAGGAGAAAATACACAGCAATGGTGTTGATTAATAGATTGGCACATGGTTTATCTAAAAGCATATTAAAAACACCACATAGACAAATAAACAACATAAAAAAGTTGATTTTCACTACAGGGCGACTTTAAGGTTTATAGTGTTAAGTATTAATGTATTGTATATCTTATACCGGTTCATACAAATAATAGCAAACATATTGCAGATATTAACTATATGTGTCCCTGCAGCACAAAAGCAGTGTTAAGTCGCTGGGGGATATTTGTAGCAATAGCCAACAATACATTGTATGGGTCACAATTATACATTTCTCTTTTATGCCAAAAATCATTAGGATATTAAGTAAAGATCATGTTCCATGAAGATATTTTGTAAATCTCCTACTGTAAATATATCAAAACTTAATGTTTGATTAGTAATATGCATTGCTAAGAACTTCATTTGGACAACTTTAAAGATGATTTTCTCAATATTTAGATTTTTTTGCACCCTCAGATTCCAGATTTTCAAATAGTTGTATCTCAGCCAAATATTGGTCCTAGCCTAACAAACCATACATCAATGGAAAGCTTATTTATTCAGCTTTCAGATGATGTATATATCTCAATTTCATAAAATTGACCCATGTGACTGGTTTTGTGCTCCAGGGTCACAAATGGTTTATCCCTACTTGTGAGATGCAGTGTTTGTTTGTCCCAGACAATGGTGTGCTCACAAGAGAGGTCTGTTGTCTCTGTGAGAGTGAGCTGATTTTGGTGTCTGTTGTTTGTTAGGCTCCCATGCCGCTCTCCACTGAGCTTCCCTCTCTGCCGCTGGACTACCGTCTCATCCCTTCTGCTCCTTTGCCCAGCCACCTCTCAGTCGCCAGTCAGGATAATGGTAACGCTGTTGGCCCGTCCTACCAACAAACCTACATGCCTCTTTTCCCAGAGCAAGTGACCCCCTCCATCCCAGCGCCAGCTCCTCCTGTCCCAGCAGCCCCACAGCCTCTCCAGTGTGGAGGTGTTTCCACCGTCACTACAGTCTCGAGCGTCCCGGCTCCGTCCGTGATCACGCACGCTGCCCCTTCCACAGTAACTCCCTCTGATGCAGCCACCACCTTCAGTCACAGATCAAGCTTTGAGCTGCCCACCGCACCGTCTCCACAGCCTGCGGTCTCCGCGTCACTCAGCTCACAGCCGGTCAACTTCGCCTTGCCCAAATCCATTCTGCCTCCTGTCTCTAGCAAAAAGGCCAGACATCCACAGAGACAGATTGTCCCGCTGCCATCTCCTCAGCTCATACTCACAGGTTTGTGCCTCTCCTCAAAGCAGGCTTTCTAACATACTCACGCTGCACTGTAAAAAAGAAAGAAAACAAGAGGCAGCTGTGGTTGCCACTAGAACCTTACTGTAAAAAGTACGGTAGCAGCATTTTCAGTTTTAACAAATGTAAATGGTAAATGTGCGTTTTACAGGTTGAAAACGGTTATCTAAAAATATGTTAATATACCAAAATGCTTCGATCTGTTTTTTTACATTTATAATTCACTAGGCTTAGGCGGTAGTCAGTGTTACTGGTGTTCGCGCCATACATCGATTACATTTAGGGCCGTTACGGATCGCCGTTTGCACGCATGTTTAACCATCTCAGAGTAAAAGTTTATCGTTTGCATTTGTTTTTAAGTCTTGCCAATTTAAACATCCAAGTGATTTTAAACCATTCAAGTGCAAAAAGAGGCTAATTGTTTCGGTAATTGCGCACAAACTGCATCAGACAGTGTGCAAACACAGAATTCGGTTCTCTTTCTCATCTCCTTCTGCTTGAACAGACTCAAAATGATCATGTATCCTCGTAAACAGACTGTAATGTCTTAAATGAACGTAAGCACACAGAAATCGGATGTGTATCAGTCTATAAATGGCTGCTGCAGTCTTATCATTTATGTTAAACAACAAAAACAAAGATTAATCTATATTAAATTAATACAGTGAACACTATGCAGTGTTATTTTGCACTTAATTATTACATTTCTGTACTTGAATGCTACTGTTAGACCGTATTTTAATCGTAATTTGTTCTGTTGTATTTATCTATTATGTTTGTTCCTGTTTTGTTACTGATCAAACTGTTCACTGCTAGGCCAGTAGTTTCTGCTGTGGTATCGAAGAAGTACTTGGTGCTCTTTAAGTAATAAGTGGAAAGCAAAGTTACTTTTATTTCACCCCACTAAACCGTTTTGGAATTTTTTTGTTTGCTTGTTTGCTGATCCGAAAAAAGACTCAAACCGCAAAACGATCCGAACCGTGAGTTTCGTGATCCGTTGCACCCCTAATCACATTACTTGTCCACCGCACCCATCATCGTTTTGCTTTTTTAAGTAGAAATACCTCTTCCATATAATAGTTGTCTAAGATTTACAAGAGTTCATCACAAGTAGCTTTTCCACAAGCTGAGGTGAATACTAATATTTAGAAGGAACCCAGTGTCATACGCACACAAAAAACACCATCACGGTAATGCACACCGCACTAAAACAATGCAGTGAACGTTAATTTAACAACATAAGGTACATAAAAGCCTAATGGGCATATAACTGATTAGAAAAAAAAAACTAAGAAACAATTATTTCAATGATAAGCCATCAGATGTGAGCTACCATAGAGAATTCATGTAATTTTACAGTTTTATATAAAACGACTTCTATGAGGTGTTCTCTTTACTTCAAAAACTATACATTTAAGAGTATTTTACCGTAAAATGACATGCAATGTCTGAGATGTATTAGTTTTCACCATGTAGAGTAAGGAAACTTACCTACCAATGAACAGATTTTTACTCTAGCCTTTTTTGTAGTCTTTTACTGTTAAAATGACTATCTTTTTTTCTTACACTGGACATGTGCAAGGTGCCATAAGATGACAGACCCTCTATTCCTGCAGTTTTTATTTGTTTTTTTATACCTCTCGCTATCGGTCATTTATTTCTGAATTAAATCCATAAGGAGAAGTCTAGCAAGTCAATCACAAAAGTCTTTTTTTTTTAAAATGGAGAAATTGAATATCGTCTTTGCTCAACAGACGAAATAAGCGAAACGCATTCGTTCATAGAAAAGCAACGTCTGCAGCGTCTTTGCACACGCAAGGTTGTTTGCATAAAGTGTGTGTGTGTGTTACCTTCTGTGTTTCGTATGCAGTTTGAGAATGGCAGCATCTTTTGTGTGAGTGAAGCAGTGCAGAGCCCTGTCGCTTTAATTAAGCTGAGAGTGTCATCCACACAACCTGCAGAACCTAATAGCTGCACAAACTTTTATTTGTTAATGCTTAAATTAAGATTAATTACCCTGTTTGGTAGTCCTAAGTACGACACACAGCAACACAAGCCACTGAGGTACAAGTTCATCTAATAGTGGAACTAGAATGGATCTCCAAACATCATGCAGAAAACTGCAGTAGGCTTTAAATGTGTTCTCATCCTATCCGTCTCCCATCATAACCATTCCCAGGTCCCTCCAGTGCTGTGATTGTCACTCAGTCCCCTCTCAGCGCTGATGTTGTCCCCAGCACTGGTATGGTCATTGCCCCCTCCAGTATTCCCTGTGTAAGCCTTTCATCGTCCTATCCTCGCCGTCTGTAGAACAGGGTTGTGTACCATTCAGAACTGATTTGAGAGAAATGTTTGAATTCCAGATACATTCCTAAATTCGAAGCGAGGTAGCAGAAAGAATGCTGAATTGTAATTCAAATTAGAATTAATATAATGCACTGCTGTTTAAAAGTTTGGGGTCTGTAAGGTTTTTATTTCATGCTTTTTTTTTCTTTTATGCTCAGAGGTACAAGTTCATCTAATAGTGGAACTAGAATGGATCTCCAAACATCATGCAGAAAACTGCAGTAGGCTTTAAATGTGTTCTCATCCTATCCGTCTCCCATCATAACCATTCCCAGGTCCCTCCAGTGCTGTGATTGTCACTCAGTCCCCTCTCAGCGCTGATGTTGTCCCCAGCACTGGTATGGTCATTGCCCCCTCCAGTATTCCCTGTGTAAGCCTTTCATCGTCCTATCCTCGCCGTCTGTAGAACAGGGTTGTGTACCATTCAGAACTGATTTGAGAGAAATGTTTGAATTCCAGATACATTCCTAAATTCGAAGCGAGGTAGCAGAAAGAATGCTGAATTGTAATTCAAATTAGAATTAATATAATGCACTGCTGTTCAAAAGTTTGGGGTCTGTAAGGTTTTTATTTCATGCTTTTTTTTCTTTTATGCTCCGCAAGGCTGCATTTATTTGATCAAAAGTTTAGTAAAAATTGTGAAATATTATTACAATTTAAAACAGCTATTTTCTATGTGAATATATAGTAGGATGTAATGTATTTCTGTGATGCGCAGCTGTATTTTCAGCATCATTACTCCAGTCTTCAGAGTCACACGATCTTCAGAAATCAGTCTAATATGCTGCTTTGCTGCTTGAGAAACATTTCTGATTATTATCAATGTTGAAAACAGTTGTGCTGCACAGTATTTGTGCTGCGTAACATAATGTGGAAACGATACGATACGATACAATGAAATTATACATTTTTTCTGAGTTCTTTAATAATTAGACGGTTCAAAAGAACAAAATTGTTTGAAATCAAAATATTTTGCAACATTATAAATGCTTTAATGTAAGTTTTGATCAATTTATTGCATCTTATTTACTAAATAATTAGTAAATCAGGGTGCATGGCTATGATGTAAACTAAGGGCCAGTTTGTTTTTTTTGTAATATAAAATAGACTAACTTTTTTTTTTTAAATGCCCCGTCCTAATTTCCTAGTTCAATTAGAAAGAAAACTGCTAAACAAGCAGCTTCTTGGGAAAACGTTTTCATGCCCATTTTTCTATAGTGCGCATGTACAATTTAATTGAATTGCAATTCAGTAAATTTCTATAATTCCACCATTCTGTTTGGAGTGTGGTCTGTTCAGTTTCTGATTCATAAATGAAATAGGAGTCAACTCTTACATTTTGAATTCTGCTCAACCCTGGTAAACAATAATTCACTTTACCCCAAGCAATGCATAATTACAATATAAAAAGAAATCGCACTGCCTTGCAGGGTTCCGCTGGTTTTCATATTCTCCCTCAGACACAGAAGTCGCCACAACTAATCGTACCCAAAGAGGAAACTGCCACAACTATATCCAACAACAAGACATCCGTACAGTCAGCAAGTACAGGTTCAATTCAGCCCGATCCCCTTTGTCTTTATCGTGTTTCACTGACTTGAGGATTCCTGAGAAAGCTTCTTTTCTCTGTTTCTTTAGCACATGACGGACGAGTCTCAGGTCAAGGGTCGCCTCTGGGAGCAGAGCAAGTCCCGAGCCCCCAGTCACCCCTCAACCCCTGCTCAGGCAAAAATGAAGCCAGTCAGGTATAGTTCATGATATTACACTCTAACATGGTTTTCCAAACCGATGTCGATTCAGCAAATGCAAAGGGTTAATTTACATCTTTCAAAGCTGAGTGCAAATGTAAACATTTATTTGCACATTAAATTATTGCACAAAATTATGTATTTTATCATTATTGCAATTAATGGTCCAGTGGTAATTTATGGAAAAAATAACACATGCAAATGATTAACGCTGGATGACGACTGACTGTGTTATGGAGCCTGTGAGAATGCAGTTTTAAGATTTGAGGGCAAAAATGCTTCTGTATGGTTTTCTTTGTTATATATTTATATCGTATGATGTAGTTTATTAATACCACACAAGAGAGAGTATCTGCATGATTGCAAATGTGATATTGATTTCATACAATAGTTCAATAAGCAGGAAGTGAATATTGTGTTACATTTCATAGACAGTATTGTCTGTTTTTGACAATTTCACCAAGAAATATTGTCCCGAACAAAGCCACAGCAGAACAGATAGGCCTTTCCTGAGCAACACAAAGCACTGATTGAATCCACGTCTTTGAACGAACGATTCAGTGATTCAGTGAGCCATTTGTAGAGAGAGTCAGTTGCTTCATTTCTGAATGAACTGGTCATTTAATTGAATCGGTTCAATGAACTCATTTACTGGTGGTTTTAGTTTCGTATTAAAAGAATTATTGTTTTTTTTTTAATTAAATGTTTTCCGTCTCATTGCATTAATTATGCAGCTCTTATTGCAGTGTAAATGCATTCATGCCACCTTCGAACAGTCTGTGTAAATACACTTCAGATGCAGTTTCTGAAAACAGTGTTATGGCCACATTGTAGCCTTAAGAGTTTATGTGTAATACATTCTGTATTGAATGAAATATATATTTCTAAAGCTTTTCTGTTCTCATTTAACACAATAATGACTTTAAATGATCTTTTTGTAGGGGGTAAATTCTCAGCTCAAATTGATGTACGATTAATTTGATTAATCATTTAGTTGATTCGATTAAAAATGGTAATCACTTGGCAGCCCTAATTATGAGTCAATATAATGATGGAATATGAGGTGTGCAGAAAATTGTTTATATTGAATGAACACTAGTTTTACTGAATATTTACTGGATTCACATTTGTTTTTGTTTTGTCTATTGACTGCTGTTTAATTTGGGAACTGACATAAGGGGGAACTAGGCCAACCGAGCAAGGTTATCACTAATTTTAATGTTGAAATATCCAGATATCTGCTAATTTATCAGTCTGTCTCTGTTTGTAATTTTGTCCTGTGATTTGACGCAGAGCCGCAGAGTGAATCACATATCTGCCGAGCAGAAGAGGCGATTCACCATCAATGCCTGCTTCAAGACGTTGTGCAATCTCGTGCCGACTCTCAGGTCTCAATCAAACGTAAATCTGCTTTTGGCTTTCCTTACTCGATTCTCAAAATCACATCTTGATTCGTACTTGTAGTTGTCTCTGCAAGTACTTTAAATAGTGAAAATTAATTATTTTCCGTCACCCATTATTGGGTTTCCAGATCAGTAATGCTGCGACACTTCAGAAGACAGTTGACTACATTAGCAAACTGCAACTAGAGAGACAACAGATGCAGGAAGAGACTAAGAGACTACGAGAGGAGATTGAGGAGCTTAATACATCTATAAGGTATGTTTATTTATGAATTAGACTCTTCTTTTACTATTTGAAAGTGTTATATTTGGAAAAACTGCTACTTTGTAGCCATGCTATTTCAGTGCACAGATATATCGGTGATGGGGAGCTCAGTAAACACAAACATACTGTGCAAAAGTCTTAGGCCATTAGTATTTTCACCAACAAAAAATGGTTTTAAGTAGGGATGCATGATATTGGATTTTGCCGATATCCAATATGCCGATATTTTGGCCGATAGCTGATACCGATATATTTCCTTTTGTTTGGAAACAACACCAAGTCTCTCCTGTACAGAGATTATAAACAAATTATTTTTCATTTTGGTTAGTTTTTAACAAAAACGTACTTTTGAGAATTAAATAAAACAATGACGTTCTTTTATAACGAGAGTACATTGAAAGCTTTGAAAATAACTGTAAAGCAATCCTTTTTATTGAATATTTAACATTTGTAGATGGTCTAAAGCAAAAGAGTTGTA
>NW_015505797.1:36282-37639 GCF_001515645.1 Sinocyclocheilus grahami | reverse complement strand
TTTCCATGACATTCTAATTTATTGAGATGCACCTGTATATTAGCATGTAGACCTGCTTTCAAACAGGTAACCTCTGTAAGAGAACTCTTAAAGATGCCCACTATTTATTGCAGCTTGTGTCAGGAACAGCTCCCTGATACAGGGGTTCCCATCGCACGCCATCGCTTTGACCACATGAAGGAGAAGCTTGACGACTATGTGAAGAACAGAACTCTTCAGAACTGGAAGTTCTGGATCGTATCCTTCAGCCTGAAATGATTGAACTGAACAAGCTAATAGTTTCTTCAGATCATTCAGTCCACAGTATTCTGTAGTCACATGGCATATGAGTACACTAAATCATTTACCCAACACTGTTCGGCCTGCTTCCCATATGTTTCACAAAAGCGAATAGCGTGAGTTGCGCCACTATTCATCGTCCTGTGTATTAGACTCCACAAGTGTGTGATTTTCTTTAACACTCCTCTCTCAGTTCAGCGTCATTATTCATCCTCTGTTTGAGTCCTTCAAGGCAACGGTGTCGACCGCCAACAGCACAGAGCTGTGTGAAACCACCATGCAGTGGCTGGATCGCTACTGCGCCCTGCCAGTCCTCCGGCCTAGTGAGTTCTCCGTTTCATTTCATTAAAATATCAGCAACTGGAAGCTGAGAATTCATCTTTCTTTGAATGGACAGCAGGGCTGTGCAATTATATTTTAATTCAGATGTGTATCAGTGTACTGGATCCGTGCATTAGGTCTTAAAGTGACAGCAGCCTAATATCTTCGGAGGGTTGATGAAGATTTGTGAATCAAAAAAAGAGAGTAATATTTGAGTTACTTTATGGTGACCTGAAGAGTTATTTTTTAGTTGTTTATATCTCAGATGCGTAAGAACATGGTCAAAGTTTGACAATACTATAATACAATACCTGTGACTACTACACTTGAGACATATTTATACATTTATTAATGTAGTTTATGTGTCTCGTCTGTTCTAGAGACATGATGTTAGTTTTATTTATCAAGTGCAATACTATTTTATTTTATTCTGAAATGTGTACACTCGTACACTGAAATATAATTTTGAAATATGGAAAAACTTTTGCCAAAATTGCAAATATAATTGGAATCTCAGTGTCTATTTAAAGAACTGAAATGTGATTATTTTGTCTATATTGCGCAGCCCTGCTGGACAGAAGCTTCGGTCTGTTTGGCTAAACGTCATACTACAATGTATATGCAGGAAGCCATATGTTTCTAAACGCATGTTAAACTGGAACTTGGAATGGTGTTTTATATTATATTTTTAAAATGTAAAAGTTTTTTTAGAGCATGGTGATATGTATGTTACAGTTGGCTAAGTTAACTTTTTATT
>NW_015505797.1:34997-35678 GCF_001515645.1 Sinocyclocheilus grahami | reverse complement strand
TTCAGCTTTCAGATGATGTATACACCTCAATTTCACAAAATTGACGCTTATGACTGGTTTTGTGCTCTGGGGTCACAAATGTGAATTTATTTTTTATTTACCATATATCAGTCTTCAAGGAGCCTTGACAGCAACACTTATTGCACTCTTTGCTTTCTTGTTACTGATTGAACTCATTGAACTCCACTCAGACTGGTGGAAATGCAAGAGAACTGCTTGATTGTCTGCTTTAAATCTGTTCATAGAAGTGTTGTGTCGAGATCTCGAAGTACAGTACATGGTCAAACCCCTTTCGTATGTTCCTCTAATGTACAGGATGGACACTTCATTAGCGTTTACCTTAATGGGGCAGTCTTGAAAAGAACAAGCCCCCGAAAGTGGATTTATTTTGAAATGACAAACCAAAGGCAGTCTCTCGTTTACATTCGTCCTCATGTCTTTGTGTTTCTCAGACTTCATTACGCTTCACTAGAGCCGTTGCCTTTAGGCTTGCAGATTTGACCTCTCAGGGTGTTTTATTTTTCGTATATTTGGGAGTCCTCTATATTCAGTGCTGTTATTCTGAATGTTTAGTGGAGCCTCACCCTCAGTTCATCCCAAAACTGCAGCACCCCTTAACAGATACCAGGATCAAAACTGGCTTTTTGAAGTGTGTGGATAGATGCATGGACGTGTAAAAAA
>NW_015505797.1:32722-34987 GCF_001515645.1 Sinocyclocheilus grahami | reverse complement strand
GCATGGTGATATGTATGTTACAGTTGGCTAAGTTAACTTTTTATTTAAGAAGCATTCAAAATAGCAAAATTCCTCATGAAATGTAGAATGTATGGCATATAATCTAAATAATACAATAATATTTAATGTTTTACATGCACAAATTGTCAGTAAACATAAAACCAAAATTATTTTTTTTGCAAACATGACCATAAGGGAGAACTGATCGTGAAATGATTATAGAAATATGTTCATGTATTGGTAGTGTTTGCTGTGTGTTATCTGTGTATTATGTTCACTGTGTGTGTGTGTGTGTGTGTGTCCTCCAGTGGTACTCCGGACGTTACGACAGCTGTGTCCCAGCACCTCTATCTTATGCTGATTTGCTCAATATTTTGTTTATGCATTTTTTTGGGGTGAAAAACTGAATGAACCTTTCTAGCTGTGGGCTGTTCCCAATAAAAATAAATGATTTTGCATTCATTTAAATACAAGGTGTTTGAGGTGTCTTAAGTCGCTGGGGTATATTTGTAGCAATAGCCAACAATATTTCTTTATCTTTTATGCCAAAAATCATTAGGATATTAAGTAAAGATCATGTTCCATGAAGATTTGTAACTTTCCTACCGTAAATATATCAAAACTTAATGTTTGATTAGTAATATGCATTGCTAAGAACTTCATTTGAACAACTTTAAAGATGATTTTCTCAATATTTAGATTTTTTTGCACCCTCAGATTCCAGATTTTCAAATAGTTGTATCTCGGCCAAATATTGTCCTATCCTAACAAACCATACATCAATGGAAATATTATTACGGTCTTGTATAGTGTATTTTGTACTGTATACCGTTTTATGCATGCTTCATGATTGAACCCCCAGATAATGTAACCTTGTTGTATCATGCTTGATAAGGAAGCTGGATACCAATAAGGTTACATTATCTGGGGGTTAATCCTCATTTAATGCCCTACACATTGGTGTACATATGACCTCCTCGTAGCATGCATTGTATTCCTGTTATATTAATCCGAGTGTAAAGGGACGTGAACCGCCTGCCCACTCTGATCATGCAAATGAGCCAGCTTTCAAGCAAAGGGTTGTAAACCTTCCTCTGAAAGTTTTAAGTGGAGGTGTGACCTTGCCAGAAGTTAAAAGGTCGCTACATCAGTGACCCTATTTTTCTCTCTCTCATCATCTTCTGCTGCTCTAGCTGAACGAAACCGAGGTTTAGTAGAAGCTGTAGACCCTGTTGTAAAACGGCGTTGACAGTTGGTTAACTGACTCATTTCCATAGTTTCATTCTCTGGTTTCGAACGGTTTCGTTCATTCGGTGAACAGAACAGAAGTGCTGCAATACAAATGGTTCTTCAAATTGAGGGCAATAAATCACTCAATCGTCACATGGCGGCCTTCATGTCCTGAAAAGCTTGCTTGGCTTCTTTTCTCCAGCAGATCTGGTTAGGGCAATTCGTTCAAATCCAAATGATCAGAGATGCCACACCAGTAGAGAAGGTACAAATCTTCTGTACTAACCTGACATCAGCTCTGGGTCTTTGTATGTGGCTGAGGACAGTTTTGAATAGCCTCGATCTTTTGACTTTGGGGCCTGATGACACCATTACTGACTGCATACACTAGGTTCTCTGTTTTCAGTTGATGGTGAAACCCGCCTCGTGAATGCGATGGAACACTTTCTTCGAATGATGGAGATGTTGTTCTCAGGATCAGCTATAAATAATCATTAAGGCCCAACAGAACATGGTCCATAAGTCTTTGAAACGTAGCCGGAGACATGTGTAAACCAAAAGGCATAACAGAAAAATGGAAGAGCCCCCAGGGAGTGTGAAAATGTGTGGTACTAATTTGTAGGCCTGCCTATTAGGGGTAAAAAAAAAAGGAACAAATATGTCCTTTTAAGGGTCCTGTTCCAGTTGTACACCAAAACATCTGAAACCACAGACAACCCTATTATTTGTATGGCCATCACATAAAAAAGGTCTGGGGCCGTGGAAAATAATTAAAGGTTTTCTCTTGCACTGCCCCCCCCCCCCCTTAATAAACCTATATAATAGTTTTTGCTGTATTTTGGATCAAATAAATGCATGCTTGGTGAACAGAAGAGACTTCTTTAAAAAACATAAAAAATCTTACTGATCAAAACCTTGTGACTGGTAGGGTATTAAAACACTTTCTAAAGTGCCTAAATGTCAAAATTACTACAATATATTTGTTGAAAAAGTCTAATACACTATTGAATTATTAGGCTGTGAGCCTGTTACTCA
>NW_015505797.1:22462-30479 GCF_001515645.1 Sinocyclocheilus grahami | reverse complement strand
ATATAATAGTTTTTGCTGTATTTTGGATCAAATAAATGCATGCTTGGTGAACAGAAGAGACTTCTTTAAAAAACATAAAAAATCTTACTGATCAAAACCTTGTGACTGGTAGGGTATTAAAACACTTTCTAAAGTGCCTAAATGTCTACAATACATTTGTTGAAAAAGTCTAACACACTATGTGAGCCTGTTACTCATATTATTTTTGTGTTGCTGTCTCTAGCTCCATCCCTCCCTGTACAATAAGTCCATGTGAATATCTATCTCTGCTAAATTTTTTAATGTAGCTTTACAATCGACATTGACGTCCTTTAGCACAGTATTCTGAATGATGATAATAATGGGGTGCTACTGATAGCCTAGCAGATACTAGCAGTTTAATACTCAACTACGTTAATAAAGTCAAAACTATCTAGCGTATTTACAGATGAAATGGACCTGCACTTGAAGCCCTGAACAGGTCAGTGATGTTGCTACATTTCACTGTTTCTTCTGGCCGCTTCCTCGGCTTCGAGTCCCGCGCATCGGTTCTGTTCGGAACCGTTTGACGGAAGCGAAACGATTGGTCTGTGCAAGAAACTGAACATTATTTATAACATCATTACCTTTAGCGCAACCTTCCTGCTTGTTGAGGAGTTAACACAACATCACAATAAAAACATTCTCTAACCGGAAACCATGGGTTGATAGAACGATCCAGGCAGTGGTGAATGCAGGGCTCTTGTCGAGAGACATGACTGATTACAAAGCAGCATGTTACGCACTCTGGCACACAGTGAGAACTGTTAAAACAACAGTACAGGACCGTAAAGGTTACTCGGTAACACTCTGCACACTGCACTTTATATTGATCTATGCAGGTCATCCTCCCTGCACACTGTTAGCTAGTTTCAATCGTTGCACATTGACAGTTCGGGTTTTAATAAATATGTATATATACTGTATATATTTCCTTTGTATTAAAAAAAAAAGTATTCTATTTTATTATTTTTATTGCACAGTCTACTGAGTAGATCAGACCTACATTTCACTGCTTGTTGTACACTCTAAAAAATGCTGGGTTAAATGCAACCCAGTGCTGGGTATAATAGGGACAACCCCAGCAATTGGGTTGTTTTGACCAAGCATTTTTTAGAGTGTATATTTATATGACTTGTATGTGACAAATAAAATCTTGAATCTTGTATGCACAGTCGCATACTCACACGTAAGCTGGCGCTGTTTGTTTACAGCGGAGAGTGAGGACTTGTGTGCAGACCTCCAGCAGAAGTATTAACGTCTAAAGCTCACAGTTACAATGGCTGATGTTTTAGATGTGAAAGAGGATAACATTGCATTTCATGCACCGACCTACTTGTTCAAACCCGAATACTCCGACCAAGAATTGAGAGAGATGGAGGAAGCAGCGGTGGCACAACCACAAGGACTCCTGAGATGTGGTGGTGTTCATGTTCTAAATCAGGTCAAGTCATCTTTATTTATATAGAGCTTTTAACAACACAGATTGTGTCAAAGCAACTGTACAGCATTAATTAGGAAAATAGTGTGTCAATAATGTTAAAATGATAATAGTAAACACTCAATGTTCAGTTAAAGGCAGGCTATCATTGAATTCAGTGATGTCATCATCCAGCTCAGCTCAGTTTAAATAGTATCTGTGCAATCAAGCCCACGATATCGCTGGAAATTAAGCATCCCCAACTAAGCAAGCCAGAGGCACCAAAACTCTTATCGGTGACGGAATGGAGAAAACACCTTGGGAGAAACCCGGCTCAGTCAGGGGCCAGTTTTCCTCTGGCCATGACAACAGAGGTAGAGTCGATCCGGACCAAACGTCAGAAAAGGTTACCCATTGCCATCTCAGTACCTTCCTGTCCTCATGTGGCTTCTTCTGTAGCTTTCTTAGCTTGAGCTGTCTGAGATTACTTACAATTTTAGTAACAAAGCACATGAGAGTGATTCATACGATATCTGCCTTTAATCTCGTAGTCGTCTTGATCCATTACATCTGCATAAAAGCTCCACATCAAAAAGAATTACCGGAGGAAATGAGAAATCTGATTGTGAGAATTCACAACCACGTAAAAGAATACAGTTCAGTGGCCAACTAAAAAGCTGTTGGCATGGGGCTTATCAATGGAAATCAGAGTTTCTGTGACAGCTCAGACAGCATGAAGGATCTGACTGTCAATATAGACGGTCTCCAAGAAAAAGAAGATCATTTGCTTGCTCTTTGGCGCAAAACTGAGACATTAAAACTTTGCTAAAGAATGTGAAAAGAAGTCTGATGAATAGGGTAGACAGTTGAAATGGAGGGACAGCTGAAAACCTGGGGTTCCCTGTGATAAGGGAATTAGTATTGCGTTAATACGCTTATGGGGAAATTCCTGTTTACTCTGATACTGAAGCCTGATTGTTCACATTTGTGTAGCTGCACAAACAAATGGTGCTTCAGCCTGCCAAAAGGGGTGTAGCCGACTGCTATATTAGTCGTCTCGGAGCACCATTCGTCAGAATTTTTCAACTGATATCGACAGTCATCGACTTGCATGCCTTATAGCATGGCAACTTACACAACGCTCGTTCCCTTATCTCAGGGAACTGAAGTTACATTAGTAACGGAGCGTTCCCTATCGAATGGTCTAAATGCATCCAATAGCGCTGTGCTTTTAGCAAGTGCAGAACGGAGCCACCAAGCTGGGGTCTACATAATAAGATCTTCTCCACTAATACAGGGGATTAGGTAAGTTAAGCAGACATAATCCGTGCCTGAAGGGCAGGGACGTCCAAGCTATAAAATCTGGCAAAGGTAGATGGCGAAGACCAGCCAGCTGCCGCACAAATCTCATCAGGAGGAGGCCATTCATCTGGTGGAGTGGGCCCTCACTCCAATAGGACACTGTAAGCCCACTGAGGCATAAGCCAGGAATTTAGCATCTATCTATCTCTGCTTCGTGACTGGCAGCCCTTTAGAGCAGCCTCTGAAGCATACAAAGAGCTCCTTTAGTGCCGAAAGTGGCTAGTTTGCTCTACATATACTCTAGGAGCCAGAATCAGGCAGAGTGAATTGGGACCCTGCTCATTCTCTGGGTTAGGAAGAGCCAGAAGGGTGATAATCACAACATCACAAGAGGACGGGTCCTCATTCCATGCTGCACATCAATCAGAAAAGCTTGACCATTTAAGGGTGTAGAGGCGTCTCATAGATGTGGCTCTAGCCTCCAAAATGGTACATTCGCGGGAGCTGTAAACGTCTGCACATTGATCATCTCTGATTCCTCCAGAGTGGGGCCACTAGGAGGACTGAGCACCTGACTTCCCTGACCCTTCTGATGACCTGAGGAAGCAGGGCAACCAGTGGGAAGCCATCTGAAGAGGTCCACCTCTGCCCTCCTGAAGACAGACCAAATCTTTTGAACTGTTTGGGGGTGTAGTCTCCATTCTCCTGCATTGCCCCTGGACACTCCTTAGTGCAACCTGTCCGGCACGTGAACTGCCCTCAGTGAGAGTAGGTTGTACTGTGCCGATAGGAGGAGGCGTCTCCACATCCTGTAAAGGAAGCGTGACCTGGAACTGCCTTAGGGAGTTAAATAGGCTACCATCATCATGTTGGCCGAGTGAACCAGTACATAGTGCCTTTTTAAGGCTGGTAGAAAGGTTTTTAGGGCTTCATCTCAAACCCCCATCATCTCGAGGCAGTTGATGTGCAGGCGTTGCTCCAGGTTGGTCCAGGAGCCAAACGACAGTCTGCCCTCGTAAAGTACTCCCCAACCCAATTTGGAGATATGAGGCTGAGCATCCTCTGGAAAATCAGTCCGAATGGCAGGACTGCATGTTGAAAGTAAGCATCTTTCGAATCTACCATTAAAAACCAGTCCCTGGGGTATGTTTGTGCGAGGATCTGTTTTTAAGTCAGCATCCTGAATGGGTGTTTCATCAGCACACAGTTCTGATGCATGAGATCGAGGATGGACCTGAGCCCGCCATCTATTTGGGAACAAGGAAGTAGCGGCTGTAAAAGCTGTAAGTCTCCACGGCTCCTTTTGCAAGCAGACTTTGCACTTTGGCTCGGAGAATCGTTGTCCTGTTCCAAAGTTTGGATGATACCTCTGAAGCGAGGGGGTCTGCGAGCGAACTGGAGCAAGTAACCTCCTTCTACCGTCTGCAGAACCCAACATAACACGCCCGGTATGGCTTTCCAAACCTGGAGCCGGGTGCCAAGTGGTCTGAGTCTTTCAAGGGGCAGGTTGTTGCACGGGGTGGGGAGCTGACATTAACGGTAATGAGAAGAAGAGAAATGTTCTTTTGAGTATGTGTCTGCTATCACAGCGGTAATTTGGTTGGGCACGCACTGAAGCAGCCTGGCCAGCCACTGAATAAGCCCTACCTGCTAGAGTGGAGGTGGTCCTGCAGGACTTGTATGGATGCGCTGCATGGGCCTTTAATCCTAGGGCCGATGGAGTGCAGAGATGTGCAGTGACCGCCTCTTCCAGAGGGGGGAGCTGGCCATAACCCTTTTCTTCAGCACCATCAACAGAGGTGAGGGCAACAGAAGTAGAAGAGTGAATGCGCACCGAATAGGGGGCTCGCCACATCCTGGTGAGTTCGTCATGAACGTCAGGAAAGAATGTGCCCGGTCTCTGGCGGGAGGAGTGTTGATGGCGTCCTGGCAGTTACCACTCGTCTAAGCGGCTGCGGGTGGTCTCTTCAGGAGCTGACCAATCCAAGCCGAGTTCATCCACAGCCTTAATAAGGATGCTAATCTGCTCGCTGACCCGTGCTGGGTCTTTGAGAGGAAGGGTGCCAGGATATTCTCCAGAACACGTCCACTCCTCTGCATCTGAAGCGGTCAGTGACATAGAGTCATCGGGAACAGCTTCCTCTTCTGATCCTCTGAAAGAGATCAAACCGCTTGCTGCAGATGAGGGACGCTGATCCTCACTTGTGAAATTCACTAGTGAATCCATGTGCTGTGGGGAGAGTGAAGCATGCGGGCAAGCCCGAAAAATCAGTCCCGCTGCCCCGATGTTTCTTCTTCTGAGGCGAAGCAGTGTGAGACTCATGCCCAGGCAAGCGACACACTCACCCTGCTCATCTGAGTACTGCAGGGAACCCCTGCTACACTCGCGGCGATGCACTGGAGCAAGTAACCTCCTTCTACCGTCTGCAGAACCCAACATAACACGCCCGGTATGGCTTTCCAAACCTGGAGCCGGGTGCCAAGTGGTCTGAGTCTTTCAAGGGGCAGGTTGTTGCACGGGGTGGGGAGCTGACATTAACGGTAATGAGAAGAAGAGAAATGTTCTTTTGAGTATGTGTCTGCTATCACAGCGGTAATTTGGTTGGGCACGCACTGAAGCAGCCTGGCCAGCCACTGAATAAGCCCTACCTGCTAGAGTGGAGGTGGTCCTGCAGGACTTGTATGGATGCGCTGCATGGGCCTTTAATCCTAGGGCCGATGGAGTGCAGAGATGTGCAGTGACCGCCTCTTCCAGAGGGGGGAGCTGGCCATAACCCTTTTCTTCAGCACCATCAACAGAGGTGAGGGCAACAGAAGTAGAAGAGTGAATGCGCACCGAATAGGGGGCTCGCCACATCCTGGTGAGTTCGTCATGAACGTCAGGAAAGAATGTGCCCGGTCTCTGGCGGGAGGAGTGTTGATGGCGTCCTGGCAGTTACCACTCGTCTAAGCGGCTGCGGGTGGTCTCTTCAGGAGCTGACCAATCCAAGCCGAGTTCATCCACAGCCTTAATAAGGATGCTAATCTGCTCGCTGACCCGTGCTGGGTCTTTGAGAGGAAGGGTGCCAGGATATTCTCCAGAACACGTCCACTCCTCTGCATCTGAAGCGGTCAGTGACATAGAGTCATCGGGAACAGCTTCCTCTTCTGATCCTCTGAAAGAGATCAAACCGCTTGCTGCAGATGAGGGACGCTGATCCTCACTTGTGAAATTCACTAGTGAATCCATGTGCTGTGGGAAGAGTGAAGCATGCGGGCAAGCCCGAAAAATCAGTCCCGCTGCCCCGATGTTTCTTCTTCTGAGGCGAAGCAGTGTGAGACTCATGCCCAGGCAAGCGACACACTCACCCTGCTCATCTGAGTACTGCAGGGAGCCCCTGCTACACTCGCGGCGATGCACAGAGTTTAGTGGGTACACTCTTAAATATAAAAGTTCTTTATTGGCATTGATGGGTCCATGAAAAACTTTAACATCCACGGAATCTTTCCATTCCACAAAAGTTTCTTTATAGTGGAAAAAGGTTCTTTAGATTTTTTTAAATTCTTCACCAGAGGTGGACAAAGTACACAACTCCATTACTTGAGTGAAAGTACAGATACTGCTGGTCAAATATTACTCCATTACAAGTGAAAGTTGTAAAGACAGATTTTTACTCAAGTAAAAGTACGGAACTACTTGCTTTTAAAAGTACTCAAGTACCAAAAGTAAATTTCCTTTTTTTATGTCAATGCACTTAGTGAGTTGACCAAAAAAAAAATTTATTGAACACTCCAGACAAAAAAAACAATGACAACTGTGGTTAAATGCAATAAAACGAGCGGACTGGATATAAATGAAAATCAAAAATGCTCACGTTTGCAGTGCACACTTCATATCAGTTAAGGTTAAATAAACTATTGTCTTTTATGGATTATGGTTTGGTTACGAGTCTAAAGATTTTTCATGCATGCCCATCTAATTAGAAATTGGGAAACACGTTAACTAACGACCAGAAACTAAACATAAAGGAAACCGTTTGTGTCATCTCGCTTTTGTGAATGTGCACTTATGGCAACTGTAGAGAGAGGGAACAGTGAAGGCCCATGTTATGTGTCAGGTGTGTCTTCAAGTTGTTGCATTTGCTTACAGTTGCCACTGTTATAGGCATCTAAAGATTTATATGGCCTCAGTTTCTATTTACTATAGACAATCTGGGAGGTGTGTCAGGCCACTCCTGTCAGATCGTCCATCCATTGATTGAGTGTGTACGAGTCTGCCAATCTGTCTCCTTCTGTTAAAGTTAACATTTTCAAATAACAATCACGATCCCAGACAGTGAGTGACATTACATATTCAGATAAAATCGAATTTTCTCCATGTCATTGTTAATAAACAAGCACACAAAACTTGCTTAGCATTAGTGAACCGGTCAGGGGAATCTTTCTGTCTCCACCATAAAAAAAAAAACGTCACAGT
The DNA here is from genome assembly GCF_001515645.1 of Sinocyclocheilus grahami. Lineage (NCBI taxonomy): Eukaryota > Metazoa > Chordata > Actinopteri > Cypriniformes > Cyprinidae > Sinocyclocheilus > Sinocyclocheilus grahami. Next base: position 23,283 of record NW_015505797.1, on the reverse strand, counting down.
GTTTACTAACTGATAAGGGTCTAATATTTTCGTTTACACAATTTAAAAAAAAAAATTGTTCTTTTAAAAACTGTTCACTGAAAGGTTCTTTGGGGACGTCGCCTCCAGTTTATACGTGGCAAGCTAAACACAACATGCAAAACGCTGCGGCTCAACAGTGGAGAAAATTCTGGATCTTCAGTCAGGCAGGTGTGTGATGGGACACTCTCGGCAATGTCCGCGTCTGCGTCTTGTAGTTGTGGCATTGCTATGTTCCATTCGTGACAACAGATGCTCTCCACTTCTGTTGGCATCTCACAACACTTACTACAAGAACACCACCACTTTTGAAGAGATCTCTGTCTCTCTGAGGCTTGAAGACGTGCTGCTGCAGCAGATGCTTCCTCCATCTCTCTGAGCTCTTGATCGGAGTATTCTGGTTCAAATAAATATGGTTGGGCAAAAACATCCAAGTGGTCTGTTGATATCAAAATCGTCTTCCATTGTGATGACCTGTACGTCTAAATATCTTTAGATCTTCACAGTGGCAGGGAACACTTCTGCAATGCCTCTGCACTCTGTAAACAATGAGTGACGTATACGCGCGAGAGATCACTTCCGGCGCTTGTGTAAACTACGCCAGAGCGAGTACACACCTCACGCACTGGATGCCTGCGCGCGCCCAAAGACAGTTTGACATAGTGGTGTATTAGAGGTAAAATATGATATAAATACTGTTGGGTTTCTGGCACAAACCGATCATTTCGTGTGTTAGGACATCAATGTGTCGTCACGAGCCGCAGGGTTTAATTTGGATTTGTCTGTGCATGTTTTTTTTACTC
>NW_015505797.1:6128-21570 GCF_001515645.1 Sinocyclocheilus grahami | reverse complement strand
TATACGCGCGAGAGATCACTTCCGGCGCTTGTGTAAACTACGCCAGAGCGAGTACACACCTCACGCACTGGATGCCTGCGCGCGCCCAAAGACAGTTTGACATAGTGGTGTATTAGAGGTAAAATATGATATAAATACTGTTCGGTTTCTGGCACAAACCGATCGTTTCGTGTCTTAGGACATCAATGTGTCGTCACGAGCCGCAGGGTTTAATTTGGATTTGTCTGTGCATGTTTTTTTTACTCTCATAGATTTTGTTACCATTGCCATGCATTATACGACTGACAGACTGCAACGGCTGGAGTTAAAAATCATCAAATGTGTTCTACTGAAGAAACAAAGTCACCTACATCTCAGACTCCCTGGGGGCAAGCAGATAAACATCAAATTTTCATTTTTGGGTGAACTATCCCTTTAAGTGATAGTGTAAGTTGAAGGCTAACATCCAACAGTTAATTTTGTCTAAATTTATATTTAGCTATTTTTCCCTCTCTCTCAAAAAGAAATTTGTTTTTGACTAACAAATAGGTCAAGTGGGCTGTTTAAGCTTGGTTGTACTGTGCTCAAAGGGTTTACATTTTCAGAGCATAACAATTGTCTTTAATTAAGAGGACACTATTAAGTGATAAAATTGTTTTGGCTGATGCAATTTGACCCTGGTGATTGTAGCTACACCTCATCATGAAAGTAAGCCCTTTGACATTCAGATTTGTTGCCGACTAAATATAAACGCATATTATTGTGACAGTACTTGTATTATTTATTATTTTAATTATTTATTAAGTTACCTTAACTTGTCGAGTTAAATTTTCTTGATAAGGTATATTCCCTTAATTTTACAGCTTTAAAATTTGCTGAATATTTTTATGTTTCACCAAACAATTGAGTACATCACAAAGTTTTTAGAGTTTTTGACAGACGAACAAGGAATATACAACGGACAATGATTTCAACTGAAAGGGAGCGATTTAATTTCAAATAAATAAGCATGTATGTCTACTGCAATGTTAAATACACAAATATCACATATTTTACATAATCTGTCAGATTGCACAAAAATGGGACTGCTTGAAAACAAGCATAAAGGTACTGATCTGAAATCTTTAAACCTCTCGTGCCTTTTTCCTTGACATGCAGAAATATTCTAAGGCAGTAATGAGTTGTCTGCTATAAAATGCATTCATTTATAAATACATAAATAAAACCAAGAACAATAAATAATGTCTAGCAACAAATAACTGAACCAGCAAAAATAAATAAATAGTGAAAGCATCTGTAGAAATGGCAATGATGCACGTTTAGCAGTAAGTACCATCACTGCATGGGTTTGACAATCCACTGTAGGTAAAGCACAAGCAGGCTTCTCAGCTTGTCTAAATTCTTAGGAGCTTCCTTACTGCCTTGAAAGGCTGCCTCACATGTTGTTGAATGTCCTCTGCACTTGAGGTCCTTTAGATATTCAACGCTCTGTACGATGGCTTTCAGCTTGTTGCACAGCTCTTTGTTGAGCCTCGTTAGATTAGTTGCCTCCTGCAAGTATGAGTTGAACGTGGCGATGAGATTGCAGTCGAGGTGTTCGTGCTTCTTTGCCTCCGTAATGCATCCAGCTGAGTGGGAGCCCGTGTGATGCCTCAGGGCCGACTTTGCCGCATTCTCCTTGAAAAAGAAGCAACCAGTCACTTTTTAGAACTCAATGAAAAAAACCGTTGAGAAAACCGAAGAATAGTTATGTTTTGAGCCATTTCCTGGCTCAAGACTGCTAGTGTTTCTTGCATATGATATGTCTTGGGTAATGTTCTTTATCAACCCACTAGTAGGTGATTGCTCAACCGGAACGGAAATTTAACGTTTTTAGTTCATACTGCAGAAACAGGCTTTTAAATACTCACCAGATATGTCAATGCATCTTTACCCAACTCTGCCATTTGCTGCGCAGCCACAATATGTGCAGACTGACCGGTGTGCAATAAAGACAGCAGCAGGAGCAAACCTACACACGCAAGAGAAACGCTCAGCTAAAAGACCTCAAACAATACAAAAAAACAGCTGAAACTTTGCCGAGGGGATTTGATCTAAAAACTAAAATAATCTAAGCTAAATGATCATTAACTGCTGGTTTATTTTATTTTTCATAGAAGCTGAGAGAATGAGGAAGTGCTACACGAACTCTAACATCTTCTAATATTGTCTCATTCCTTACAAATGAAGTTGAAATTTAAAACAAGACTTACCAGCGGTGCAAAGCTCTATTCTATATGCCATGTTGAGATGCTTTCTTGATGTGTGTTGATGTGTTTAGCCATATTTAAGCTCTCCAATTGCTCATCTCTTATCAGCTCATCAACTAGGGACTTTACATGTGCGATGCACAATTATTCACACCAAATCACACCCCCCCCAACTGTAATTGCTTGTTTGGATAATTAACTTTACACTAATTTAAAGGTAGCAACTTTTTGGCGTCCATATATTTTTAGATTTCATAATTGTATATTTCATTAACTGATATAATGTATAATATGCAAGTGCTATACCTTAAATATACAGATATCTACTATAATTATACATGAAAGTTGAAATATGAAAGTTAATCAGAAAAGCGACTTTATAGGCAAAAAACAATTAGGGTTATTGCAATAATAATGCTAAAGTAACATTACATTTTTAAACACTCTAATGTACTGTTTTTCACTTTAACCCTGTAATATGAAATAACAGTCAGATAAATCAAAAACTATTTTTTTTATGGAACAACCTTCTGACAAAATATATAAAAGCGAATCTAAAAGTAGTGCATAAATATACAAATATACATGCATATAAATATTTAGTGTATATGATTATATTTATTATAATTATACACGGATCCTGCCTCCCAGGAAGGGAGGAAGGGAGCCAGAGTTTTAAGCAATGTAATAATATGAGCTGCATGCGCATCAAATTTCAGTTATAGGCCTGTTAATTATGCCTTTGCTGGCAAGATGGGTACTTATCATTTTAATTATATTTTTCCACGGCAACTTTTCCAACAAGCTCAGCCGTCTCATTAAAGAGAGAAGAAGTTACTTGAAGTTTTATGTGAATTAATAACACACACTGTATGTGAAAAATTGTACAAGATATGCTGTCTAATATCGGAATTATTAAAAGGAACACTTTTCTGGTTTGTGCCATGAATCAGAGTGTAATTTCATTTCAGGAAATTGTCAATCGATGTGGTTTTGATGCTCCAAATTGGTAAATGGCACATGCTTTCTTTCCACTCTCCATTACACACGAGCTTTGCTCAAACGTCAGTGCAAAGTGGAATTTTAAGACTTGGAAGAAACCTTGATGATGTAACAGCTTGTCATCACATTCAGCGCTAAAGCTCTGATGTAACGAGAACGCTCTTATCCTGGCATCTCTTATCGCCTTGTTTATTGCTGACATCACGTCTAATTGCAAAATGTGGCAAAATCCAGACTTCGCTGATGTCGACTTGGAATCGAATAGTGAAATCATGCAGAAGGATACAAGTCTTATCTCAACTAGGGGGTTTGCTGAGGCTGTTAGTTCGTAAGATTGTAAATGTTTGGATTTTTAAGATGACCTTTCTAAGGTTTTCCTACAGGGGAGGGAATCACCAGAGGCCCCACGATACGATATTATCACGATACTTGTGTCACGATACAATATTATTGTGATTTATTACCTTTTTCCAACTTCAAATTATGTAAACTTAGACAACATCTGTTTTAGCTAAAGACTTGTACAAAAAAGTTGTGCAGACCCTTCAGCAATTGGGGCATTTAAAAGTAAATTACTGTTAAATTTAAATTAAATTATATAAAACATGTAGTCTTACATCTAGGGATGCACAGAAATTAAAATTCTGGGCCGAAAGCGGAAACCGAAAATGCTTTGTAACGATTATTTATTATCTTATTAAATAACATAAAGTAATTTTGTAAGACTTTTTCAGTTTAACTCAATTTTAATGATACTGAATAAAAAAAAAACACAAGCCAATAAAATAACAACACTTTTACTGAAAGTAGCACAATAAAAATGGACAGAATTTATATTAATATTCGTAACACTTTACAATAAGGCTCATTAGTTAACTACTTTAGTTAATGAACGATAGTTCTTCAGCATTTACTAATCTTAGTTCATGTTTATTTCAACATTTACTAATGCATTATTAAAATCAACAGCTGTGCTTGTTAACAGTTAATGCACTCTATGAACTAACATTAAGAAAGATTAATAAACACTGTAATAAATGTATTGTTCATGAGAGTTAACACATTAACTAACAGAACCTTATTGAAAAGTGTTACCTTAATATTAAATATCACTACATTATTTTTATTCACGTCTATGTAACAGAATCAGATGTACGTTGTTTTTTTTGGACTAATTATCCAAATAATGTATAGTCCTACAAAGCTATTATTATCAGAGCATAGCGTCAGTGAAGGTAGCATTATTTTAGCAGCGTTGCCCAGTACAGCTGAACTAGCCTGCAGCATGTTACAGCCACAGACTGTAAACAACATGGACGTAGTGTCCGTGACGGCACTCGTAGGGTTCAGAAGAGCATTTTTGAAGCCTAAAGTGGGCGGAGCCGACCGCCGCCATCTTGGTAGCACGTCACTCCTGGATAATCGGCAAAAAGGGGCAAAAAATGCATGATGTGGGTGAAGCTGAGGCGCTAGTTGCTAGTGACAGCAGTGCTGCCGTGCAAAGACAAAACACCGTAACTTCGTTTTTGGTCGAAATGAGTTATTAATAGTTTTGGGACATATGTGATCATGTGCATAAGTATCCTGGAGAAAAGCCCCGGAGAAACCAAGGCAGAACACCGTAACATCAGTTACCGCTCTTTGACTTTGTTTTAGATCACTGATAAATTGAGTTACGGTGCTCTGCATCTGTTTAGCCATTCTTCAATATCAGTTACTATTCGCAATTAAATCCGTTTCATATCTTTTCTTGTAACTCGATAAAAAACGGTATCCACTCACGTTTAACGTTTTGTCTGGTTGTTACGGTCAGAAATGTTTATAGCCTAGCCAATGATCACTAGATTTTATACAGATGTTACTATAATGATTCTGTAAATGGTGATCCGCACCCAAATATTGTATATAATGTTACTGCGTTTTGCCTTGGCGTGACATCTCACTTTTCGCAGACAGTGCAAAGGCAGAGTACCTACAATAAGTTCAAAATAGCGGTAGAAATCAAGTTTGAGATCATTTTCATTAAAACATCTCATTGCCAGATTTCCAGTGTCCTACCCATAATTATTTTTTTCTGGACAAATAAAAATCTTTAAAGCCATTTTTCTAAGTTTCACAGTCTAGCGAGTTCCCCACTCTGGAGCAGAACGGCAGTCCACCTGTCACTCAAGAGGCCACACCCTTAATTATGCAGAACTTTAAGGCTTAATATAATTTAAACGGATGAGTTATAAAAAAATTCACCGCCTCACAGTTGTCATGAAGGGCTAAATACCTATATAGACCAAAAGCACTTTTTGTACCAGGCTGTAAACATGCTTTTTTCTGCTGTAAAGTTGGGCATTTTAACATGGGGAGTCTATGGGAGCCCGCCTCTGGCGGCCAGTCGATGAATTGCGGTTTTAGTCACTTCCGTGTTGGCTTCATGCGAGAGAGAGCGGGAGGTTGCCGCTTGGTTACAGCACAGTAGTGCTACTGCAAACCGGAACAAGCAGGCCTATACTGCATAGAAATTTCCTGTCAGCGCGTTATTTAAGCGAACTTTGCTTTTCCGATGAGTGGTACACATTCATAGATCGGAATATTGAGCGGAGCGTCAAACCGTGCAGTGACGAGGCCGGGCGCTGAACACTGACGCGGCGCGCCATATATATTATTATTATTATATGCAGCCTATATTTTCGGTGCATCCCTACTTGCATCCCCTCCTTGTTTACAAATCCAAAGTAAGTCCATACATCCGGGACGGGGCTTTCCTGATAACTTTCCGGATGCCGCCCTCTTTATTTGACTAACTTACTGCATTCTGAAGGTGACCCCGCTGACCTCACCAGAAAAGCTCAACACCACCATCTAGTGGATTGTAAAGAAATTGATTTTATTATTCTACCAAATAGTATAATAAAAGATCGATACTTGGCGTCCGTGTATCGATACAGTATTACCGCGGAAAATATCGCGATACTATGCTGTATCGATTTTCGATCATTCGATCATGCTGGTGGAATTGTTTGGCCTCTATCATTCTGATTCTCTTCAGATTTGGCACACTGTATTGATTGTTGCACGCTTGCAGCGATACGTCTATTGCACTTTTTCAGTTACTACAAGGACCTGTGAAAATTTGATCATAACATGATTTCTACCAGATTCTCTCTCTCTCTCTCTCTTTCTTTTTCACAGCATGATCCACTTTAAGGGTTGCAACAGTACAGGAAACCTATCGCTGTGTCATCTTTAACTGCACATAATGACAGAGCTGGGGGTTTTCTTTCTGAATAATCTAGATCGGAGTATAATCGGGGAAGACCTTTATCATTTAAGAGTGGAGTCCCTTTGCTGACATCATGCAGATTTCCACTAGATCACTCTTTCTCTTTTATTCACCTTTCTTTTTTTTTTGGATAGCTGTCATTGTATAATCTACAAAGAGATCACAAACAATATGGGAAAAAATGCTTGAAAATAAATGAACCACACTGTGACTATAGACAATGAAAGCTATTTGGATGATAAAAGTATTACTACTACTTGATGTTTTTTGGCGGATAAAATAATTATTAATTTTCCATTTATTCTGCAATCTGATATGAAGTGCCTTCAACCGGTAGATACCTGCGTTCTGTCTCTGTATGTAACTGAAGCTAATAAATATATTATATGGTTTACAAATGTTTTTCAGCTATTTGTATAAGAATAATAACCGGTGTAGTTAAAAAGCTACACGATACATTTATGCGCCATTATATTATATACAAAACCCACAACAGAATGTTAATACAATCACTGTAACACTGTATTAATCTGCTGAAAAGCCCTGCATGGATGAATACATGCTCAGAACCAGTTTATTTGTTGAATGATGATGCACTGGTAAAATAGTTCATTTACAAATGTTTATAGATCACTAAATGTTACTATAACATTTATATATCCCAATAACATTGAAAACAGATTTGTCAAGTTGCCAGACATGATTAAATATATTACTGTAAACTCCTCTGACAATGTTATTGGTCTAATATATCCTGATTTCTATATAGATACAATTATTTAGTATTGGTTTACATTTTCATGAGCACATTCTGGTGTGACCTGACACACACACACACACACACAGCACTAGAATTATTCCATTCATTTAGTTATGTTTTCTAACATGTTGACATTGGTAATATGGCCGTAGTATTTTTGCATGACATATATTGCATGACATGATTAAAATCCTTAGTGCATGCTGAAGTAACATGCAAACAAAGTAGCAACCAACATCTGCTTGTTGACCTATGACATCCAATGACACGCAATTCATGTAAATCCACATTTATTAATGTCAGCCCATACACCACATTTCTTCCGATCGCATCAAAAGATGACAGAGGGTTTTTTTGACCTCTTTAAGAGGGAGTGATTTATCAGAAGTCGTTTGTCTCGTTTCTTCAAAGACTTTGCTTCATCAAAGCGTAACTGTTGTCAGACCAATGTTCCTGTTGTGTTGTGTTTTCTCCTCATGTGGTCCCCATGACCCAGTTTCTTCCTCTCTTTCCTCTCGTTTGATTAGTCATTTGCTTCAGGTGTGTCTCGTCAATTACCCTCATTTAGTCTTGTGTATATACAGTATAGTAGTGTGTGTTCCTGGTTTCCTTTGTTCAGTGTTAACGTCATGTTGTACTCCCATGCTGTGTGCTACGTGTGTCTCCTGCCTGCCCTGTGTTCCCCTTTGTTTTGGATCGTTAAAGATGTTCTACGTATATCTCCTTCGTCTCCGTGCTCCTTCGCTCCTACACTGTAGACAGCGTGACAACTATCACTGAAGATTCCAGATGGATTTTGCAGTAACAAGCACATCATCAGATACATTTAAACTGAGTCGCTAACCATCCACATGCACCATTTATTTAACAGGTAGTTGATCATTTCACCATTTTGACTCATAATTGCAATGGTTTGCCTGACCAACCACACGTTACTTTCTTGAGCATGTTACCCTCAAATTGAAATGAAATCATAAAGATATTGCAAACCATAACACTGTACCCAACATAGTTGACAATATAGTGCTTAACAACAGGCTATTGTAGATTAAAAACTGAAAAACAAATCCACCACAGAAGAAATAACATAAGATGTTGGTGTCGTGATAAATCTAGTCAGTAAGTAAAACTTAGTAGAACTTTTGTGGAAAAGAAAAAATCAATTTAAAAGCTTTATTTTTCTTAAGTGTTTATATTTTAGAAATACATTTAATACAAATAATGTTAACATTAAACTCGACACCCACTCACTTCAAAAATGGACCGCAAAAATTTTAATTTTAAGGAACATCGAGGCAATTGCAAGCATTATAAGCAGTGTTGGGGAGTAACTAGTTACATGTATCGGAGTTTTGTAATTTAATTACAAAATAAATGTAACTGTAATCTGTTACAGTTACTGAGAAAAATTACAGTTAGTTATGAAACTGTTAACGATTTCAAAGGGGGTTACATCTGAGTATTTTCACACACACACACACACACACACACACACTCACACTCACACTCACTCACACACACACTCACTCACACTCACACTCACACACACTCACACTCACACTCACACTCACTCACACACACACACTCACACACTCACTCACACTCACACTCACACACACTCACACTCACACTCACACTCACTCACACACACACACTCACACACTCACTCACACTCACACTCACACACACTCACACTCACACTCACACTCACTCACACACACACACTCACACACTCACTCACACTCACACTCACACACACTCACACTCACACTCACACTCACTCACACACACACACTCACACACTCACTCACACTCACACTCACACACACTCACACTCACACTCACACTCACTCACACACACACACTCACACACTCACTCACACTCACACTCACACACACTCACACTCACACTCACACTCACTCACACACACACACTCACACACTCACTCACACTCACACTCACACACACTCACACTCACACTCACACTCACTCACACACACACACTCACACACTCACTCACACTCACACTCACACACACTCACACTCACACTCACACTCACTCACACACACACACTCACACACTCACTCACACTCACACTCACACACACTCACACTCACACTCACACTCACTCACACACACACACTCACACACTCACTCACACTCACACTCACACACACTCACACTCACACTCACACTCACTCACACACACACACTCACACACTCACTCACACTCACACTCACACACACTCACACTCACACTCACACTCACTCACACACACACACTCACACACTCACTCACACTCACACTCACACACACTCACACTCACACTCACACTCACTCACACACACACACTCACACACTCACTCACACTCACACTCACACACACTCACACTCACACTCACACTCACTCACACACACACACTCACACACTCACTCACACTCACACTCACACACACTCACACTCACACTCACACTCACTCACACACACACACTCACACACTCACTCACACTCACACTCACACACACTCACACTCACACTCACACTCACTCACACACACACACTCACACACTCACTCACACTCACACTCACACACACTCACACTCACACTCACACTCACTCACACACACACACTCACACACTCACTCACACTCACACTCACACACACTCACACTCACACTCACACTCACTCACACACACACACTCACACACTCACTCACACTCACACTCACACACACTCACACTCACACTCACACTCACTCACACACACACACTCACACACTCACTCACACTCACACTCACACACACTCACACTCACACTCACACTCACTCACACACACACACTCACACACTCACTCACACTCACACTCACACACACTCACACTCACACTCACACTCACTCACACACACACACTCACACACTCACTCACACTCACACTCACACACACTCACACTCACACTCACACTCACTCACACACACACACTCACACACTCACTCACACTCACACTCACACACACTCACACTCACACTCACACTCACTCACACACACACACTCACACACTCACTCACACTCACACTCACACACACTCACACTCACACTCACACTCACTCACACACACACACTCACACACTCACTCACACTCACACTCACACACACTCACACTCACACTCACACTCACTCACACACACACACTCACACACTCACTCACACTCACACTCACACACACTCACACTCACACTCACACTCACTCACACACACACACTCACACACTCACTCACACTCACACTCACACACACTCACACTCACACTCACACTCACTCACACACACACACTCACACACTCACTCACACTCACACTCACACACACTCACACTCACACTCACACTCACTCACACACACACACTCACACACTCACTCACACTCACACTCACACACACTCACACTCACACTCACACTCACTCACACACACACACTCACACACTCACTCACACTCACACTCACACACACTCACACTCACACTCACACTCACTCACACACACACACTCACACACTCACTCACACTCACACTCACACACACTCACACTCACACTCACACTCACTCACACACACACACTCACACACTCACTCACACTCACACTCACACACACTCACACTCACACTCACACTCACTCACACACACACACTCACACACTCACTCACACTCACACTCACACACACTCACACTCACACTCACACTCACTCACACACACACACTCACACACTCACTCACACTCACACTCACACACACTCACACTCACACTCACACTCACTCACACACACACACTCACACACTCACTCACACTCACACTCACACACACTCACACTCACACTCACACTCACTCACACACACACACTCACACACTCACTCACACTCACACTCACACACACTCACACTCACACTCACACTCACTCACACACACACACTCACACACTCACTCACACTCACACTCACACACACTCACACTCACACTCACACTCACTCACACACACACACTCACACACTCACTCACACTCACACTCACACACACTCACACTCACACTCACACTCATTTAATCAGTTAAATTACTTTTAATGTAATAAATAATATATTAATTTATAATAATTAATAAAGTAACTGAAGCTACATTACGTATTATTACATTTTAAATAGGGTAACTTGTAATCTGTAACCTGTTACATATCTAAAGTAACCTTCCCAGCACTGATGATAACTGCTTTTCCTTAAAGTATAAAATGTGATTTATAATGGACATTAAATGTACTCAGCTCAGCTCAACTGATACTGGTCTCTAATCTGGGTTGTAAATGTGTTACAATCACTGATGAGATACAGTGGGGTTCAGTCAGTCCGCCCGGCCGCAGGGGGCGCTGTGCGGCTGCAGCATCCCGCGAGAATCAGGAGGAGAAGAGGAAGAACATCCGGGCATTGTTCCGTCGCAGGAGAAACGGCTGACAGGAGCGTTCTGCTACGCACCACAGAGAGCTCCTTTCTTTACTCTCGACATGGCGGCAAGTATTTCTGTTTGATTATTGTTTGGGGCGGGATTATATTCGACAGAAGCATGTAATTCCCCACACAGTAGCTCTGCGCTCTGAGCGAACAACAAACCTGCTGTCTTCAGATTAGCAGGCTAGCGGCTAACACTCGATAATAATCAGCGAGCGCTGTAATACTCGTGAGTTATTGTGGCTCTGTGGTCGTGTCCCAGCAGGCACCTGAGGCCGGGCTGCAGGAGGCTCTGCTCTCGGATGAAGAGCGGCGGCGGAACTCGAAGCATCGCTCCAGATCACGATCGCCCGACCGGAAGCGGAAGTCAGGTATACCGGGTTCATGAAGAATGAAAATATGTAAACAGTCACTTGACAAGCCTTAAACACCGTCTACACAGTAATTAATTCGTATGTTTTGGTCTTGTAGGAGACAAGAGGCACAGACGCAGCCACAGCAGAAGCAAAGAGGTAACTAACTTTAGTCCATTGATGTCATGTCGAGCTAAATTAAACTGGTCGCATCATCAGTAGTCTTACACTCACACACACTCACACTCACACTCATTTAATCAGTTAAATTACTTTTAATGTAATAAATAATATATTAATTTATAATAATTAATAAAGTAACTGAAGCTACATTACGTATTATTACATTTTAAATAGGGTAACTTGTAATCTGTAACCTGTTACATATCTAAAGTAACCTTCCCAGCACTGATGATAACTGCTTTTCCTTAAAGTATAAAATGTGATTTATAATGGACATTAAATGTACTCAGCTCAGCTCAACTGATACTGGTCTCTAATCTGGGTTGTAAATGTGTTACAATCACTGATGAGATACAGTGGGGTTCAGTCCGCCCGGCCGCAGGGGGCGCTGTGCGGCTGCAGCATCCCGCGAGAATCAGGAGGAGAAGAGGAAGAACATCCGGGCATTGTTCCGTCGCAGGAGAAACGGCTGACAGGAGCGTTCTGCTACGCACCACAGAGAGCTCCTTTCTTTACTCTCGACATGGCGGCAAGTATTTCTGTTTGATTATTGTTTGGGGCGGGATTATATTCGACAGAAGCATGTAATTCCCCACACAGTAGCTCTGCGCTCTGAGCGAACAACAAACCTGCTGTCTTCAGATTAGCAGGCTAGCGGCTAACACTCGATAATAATCAGCGAGCGCTGTAATACTCGTGAGTTATTGTGGCTCTGTGGTCGTGTCCCAGCAGGCACCTGAGGCCGGGCTGCAGGAGGCTCTGCTCTCGGATGAAGAGCGGCGGCGGAACTCGAAGCATCGCTCCAGATCACGATCGCCCGACCGGAAGCGGAAGTCAGGTATACCGGGTTCATGAAGAATGAAAATATGTAAACAGTCACTTGACAAGCCTTAAACACCGTCTACACAGTAATTAATTCGTATGTTTTGGTCTTGTAGGAGACAAGAGGCACAGACGCAGCCACAGCAGAAGCAAAGAGGTAACTAACTTTAGTCCATTGATGTCATGTCGAGCTAAATTAAACTGGTCGCATCATCAGTAGTCTTACACTCACACACACTCACACACACTCACACACACACACACACACACACACTCTCTCACTCACTCACTCACTCACACTCTCACTCACTCACACTCTCACTCACTCACACTCTCACTCACTCACACTCTCACTCACTCACACTCTCACTCACTCACACTCTCACTCACTCACACTCTCACTCACTCACACTCTCACTCACTCACACTCTCACTCACTCACACTCTCACTCACTCACACTCTCACTCACTCACACTCTCACTCACTCACACTCTCACTCACTCACACTCACACACACTCACACTCACACACTCTCACACTCACACTCACACACTCACTCTCACACACTCACACTCCCACACTCACTCTCACACACACACTCACTCACACTCACACACTCTCACTCACACTCACACTCACACACACTCACACTCACTCTCACTCTCACTCTCACTCTCACTCTCACTCTCACTCTCACTCTCACTCTCACTCTCACTCTCACTCTCACTCTCACTCTCACTCTCACTCTCACTCTCACTCTCACTCTCACTCTCACTCTCACTCTCACTCTCACTCTCACTCTCACTCTCACTCTCACTCTCACTCTCACTCTCACTCTCACTCTCACTCTCACTCTCACTCTCACTCTCACTCTCACTCTCACTCTCACTCTCACTCTCACTCTCACTCTCACTCTCACTCTCACTCTCACTCTCACTCTCACTCTCACTCTCACTCTCACTCTCACTCTCACTCTCACTCTCACTCTCACTCTCACTCTCACTCTCACTCTCACTCTCACTCTCACTCTCACTCTCACTCTCACTCTCACTCTCACTCTCACTCTCACTCTCACTCTCACTCTCACTCTCACTCTCACTCTCACTCTCACTCTCACTCTCACTCTCACTCTCACTCTCACTCTCTCTCTCACACTCACTCTCACTCCTTGTTCTCAGGGTTTTAATGTGTAATTTCTGTGTTCCAGATTAAAAACGTGCTGAACTCTGCCCGGCTGCTGGGCGACGCTTCGGTTTCATTCACTAATAACTGTGTGTCTGGAATCAAGGCCGATACAGAGAGAATCAACAAGCTGATGAACGAGTCTCTGGTGCTGGGCACGGCGCTGAACCCGCACATAGGTAACCACAGCAGAGGGCGCCAGAAACACTTTATTCCTGAATCCAGATGAAGATCTGAGCAAATCAGGGGCCAGTTGTTCAGAAAGTGTAATCTGGATAAGATCTCCAACCCATCTTAAACCCGTCTTACTTTTGTGCTGGTTTTTCAAAGCAAAACTGGATTGGATCACCCTGATCCAGATACACATTATTCCAGATTTCCAAATCTGGATTACTAGAGCTCTACGGAGCCCCTAAAGGGACATGCTGATGGAGAAAAACATGCTAATATTTAGCATTGCATTTACACAAATAACTGCTTCTGACTGCTCCATCTCTGATGATTGTGCTGATGTAGTCATTTAAATTTTTTTTTAAATATAATATTTTTGTTTGAATTTGGGGATACATTACATGCTACATATGTTGCATTTTTGGGCCAGTTTTTAAGTTTTACTACATTTTTGTTCCAGAAATCCACTCTTCTGCTGGGATCAGAATAATCCAGTTTTCTGGATCGAAAGTATCCCAATCTTACTAAAACATTTTGAACAGCACAAACTGAGAGTTTAATCCAGATCTAAAACAAGATTGGATTTTGTGATCTAATCTGAATTCAGAATCCTTTGAACAACCCATTCTCAAGATTTGATCCAATCTGACGGCCAGCATCCGATCGGAGTGCTTTTGAACAACTGGCCCAGAGCTGCTTTGGGTTGCAGCAGAACCTGCTTGTGTATTAATGCATAGATCACACACACACACACATGCTCACGCTCACTAAACTCCTCAGCTTTCAGTGACAACTCAATTTTTGAAGATTCTCCATTTGAACAGCGAGAATAAGACACTGATATCACTGCAGTCCTGTTTCTGAACACAGCCTTTACTTACTAAGAGCTTGTATCCTGTTTTCAGCATTCTGCACTGTCAACTAACACACACACACACACACACACACACACACACACACACACACACTCACTCACA
>NW_015505797.1:0-5625 GCF_001515645.1 Sinocyclocheilus grahami | reverse complement strand
CACTCTCACTCTCATACTCTCACACACTCACACTCACGCTCTCTCATACACTCACTCACTCTCTCTCTCATACACACACACACTCACTCACTCACACACAGACTCACATACTCACTCACACACTCATACTCACACACACAGACTCACTCACTCACACACAGACTCACTCACTCACACACACACACACAGACTCACACACTCACACACTCACTCACTCACACACAAACATGGTCACATCATCAGTAGTCTTACAGCTGGCATTGCTAGTGTTAGTGCTGGGTAAGTATGCAGCGTAGACCGAAGCAGTGAGAGGAAAAGCACTGAGATATACTCACAACTGCATGCAATATTAAGTTTATTAATATTGATTACAGATGGAGAGAAATGTCTGTTTGGGAGCTTTTTTAACGTCCTGTATTTTAGATCGTATGATAACTTTTCTATAATAAATTATACTCAGCGTGCTAATGCACGAAGAGACTGTTCGATGTGGGTGTTCTGTTCTTGAATGGGACAAGGCCTTTTTTTTTTGGGGGGTAGTGAACGGGGTGTAAATGTGTTGGTTAAATGTGCTCATTTGTGTTAAATGTAACTGTACACGATGCACTCGGATGGTGGTGGAAGTTGGCATAGGGTTTTTTTAAAAACAGTTTTTCTTGTCAGTATTATTTTTTATTATTTTTTAAATTAGTTTGTGCTCAAACCAACTTACTAACTCTCTTTATTGCACTATTTTCCTGAAAGAGACCAATTCTTCTTAAAACAGGCGCGGAAGAAGGCCTCTGAGAAAGCTCTGCGGTGTCGGAGCGGATCAGAGGAGCAGCTGGAGACGTCAGATAAAGACATGGAGGAGCGGCGGCGTCGGAAAGACAAGAAGTCCTCCAGACCAAGAAGCCTGTCACGATCACGCTCGAGGGAAAGGTATTTCCCTTTGATTCGTTTGAATCAGTCTGTGTCATATTACTTAACTCTATAATAGGATGTAACGATTCACTCAACTCACGATGCGATACAACATTTTTTTGAGATTTAAGACAAATTATAAATGAAATGGTGTCCTTTTATTATTTCTCAGACAAAATGCTGCACATTTCTTTGAGACATTGAAATATGTCAAATAACAAAACTACACTGAACTTTAAAAACAACCCCTAAATCAAATAAATAAATACAAATAAATCTCTTCAAATAAACAAACTAAGGCTTTGCCTGTGCTCTTTTTATTTACAGTTAGAGGCAAGCACCGTATTTTAATCGTGATCCAAACAAAGACGTTGCATAAATACAGCACAAGTAGTTTTTAATCAAAATTAGATGATCATTTTGAAACTTGTAGCACTTATTTGTATCAATTTTCAACCGGCTCTGGTGCATCGTTACATCCCCACTACATAAATATAAACACAAACCCATACAGGGATATTTGTCTTTCATAACTTGAATTACAGTGGCTTTCTAATCAGCTTCGGCACACATAGAGACTTTTGGACTTTCAGGACGGGTTTTTGTTTAGTTTTTGCAAAGCGAGTGACGCTCGATAATGTCAGCTTGCTTAATCGTTAAAATAAAGCAATAAGCTCCGAGAAGCCGTGGTTTACAGTGAATTATAACAGCTACGGGGCGTTGTTAGGCACGAGCTGTTATGAATTCACTGTAAACCACGGCTTCACGGGGGTTACTGCTTTTATAAAACGGTTATTCCATATACATAGCAAGGTTTCACAAAATAACACAGAGCAAATAAAGTGTAATGATATTAATAAACACAGTATTCTTCCACCAAACAATGTAGCTCCTCAGAAACAGTTGTGGTTGCTACAAAGTGGTTGCCGAGCAACACACAAACGTAAACAAAGGTGTGTGTTACTTTGTAGCGTCATTTACAACAGCTTCGAACGCGGCTCAGCCAATCAGAATCAAGCACCGGAACTCTCCACTTTATAAATATTTTCGGTATCGATATTTATGGATGGTACATCTTCTTCGATAACGATATAAAAAATGTTCGATATAGCGCACGAGGCACGTGCTCTGAGTGACGCAGACAGCACACACAAACATGAGTGCTGTGCCAGTGACGAGGAGATTGTGAATACAGAAAATCAATATTAGTCGAATTTAAAATAAACACTTGCATTTGAATGCAAAAATAGTACAATCCAATGTTAGGTGTGCATCAGCGTCATCAGTGGAGCGCGAGATGCGGTGGTTATGATGTAAGTGACGTTGTAGTTTAATGTTTTGTTAGTCTAGCCCACGAGACGCGCCGCTGCTGCGTTATTCATTCAAAATATTAGAGAATTATAGAAGCTCAGTGCGGAGAAGATCTTGAATGGGTTAAAACCCAAACCAAACCATTCACACTGAACGCATATTCAGCGCATTTTTTAGACGGACAAATATGACTGCTGCTCTCGCGTCTCACACAAGAGATGCAGCCATGCACAGTTAAAACAGTTTAAACTTAGAAAACACTTCGCGAATTTGTGGAGGTTTATTTCTTTTCACTGCGTCTCGTATGTTTTTATATGCAGTCTGTGTGATCGGTGCTTCGGCTCGAATGCATAAATACGTGATGCTGTTTTGTTCATAATTGTTTATGCAATTTACGAAATTATATTTGATTTATATGATTTAATGTAGATGTAATGCACGTGTTTTTTTTATAGACTTATTTCCTTGCGTTGACATTTTAATGTGCTGCATTATTTTGCTCATTGTGCCCTCCTGTGGCCTCGGGAGACACGACAAAAGTTTACTTAACACCCGTTTAATCTGCATATAAAACATTAGATGTTACATATTTGTTTAATTTTTATTGTGTGTTTGACTGTTAAAACAAAAATATTTGTTGTTTGTCTCAATAAATTGGGTTAATTTAAAAATACACTGGTTAAATTTAAACCTTTTTTTCTATTGCTCTTTGTTTTAAAAATTTCTGGATTTTTTTTTCTCATTTTGTCTCTCATAGTTGAGGTATACCTATGATGAAAATTACAGGCCTCTCTCATCTTTTTAAGCGGGAGAACTTGCACAATTGGTGGCTGACTAAATACTTTTTTTCCCCACTGTATATCGCCCAGCCCTAGCTCAACCAATCAGAATCAAGGACCGGAGCTGTCTGTTTTATAACAACAATTATGATATTATCGCAGACGATAATCACACAAGCCAAGTTTCAATGTTATTATATCCAGGGCTGTGATTTGGACCGCAGCAAATCCACCCGCTGTGAAAACCACCTAAAGCATCCGACTAGTCGATGAGAAGCCTTGTAGTTTTCACCTTCACTGAATATGTTCTCCTCTCACTCTTAGGTTGGAGAGAGCAAAGAAGCTTCAAGAACAGAAAGAAAAAGAGTTGTTGGAAAAACGGCAACAACAAGAGATAGCAGCAGGTAAGTAACTGGCACAGATCATCTGAGCTCAGCGCTACATCTCTCTGATATATGGCTGGTTTCCCAACAGAAGCAGCTCCACTCTTGTGCGATACGGCTGCGGCAGCACCCAGTCCTGGCCTGAACGTTGCAGCGCTGCTCGCGTCCGGCACACAGGTCACTCATTCAAAATATTAGAGAAATATAGAAGCTCAATGCGGAGAAGATCTTGATTGGGTTAAAAAACGAAACCAAGCCATTCACACAGAACACATCTCACACAAGAGATGTATAGAAAGCCATGCAAAGTTAAAACGGTTAAAACTTTTAGAAAACACGTCACGAATTTGTGGAGGTTTATTCCTTTTCACTGCGTCTGATATGTTTTTGAAGGCAATCTGTGTGATGGGCGAATTGGCTCTGTGGATTAAGCAATGCATAAATACGTGATGCTGTTTTGTTCATAAATTGTTTATGCAATTTACGAAATTATATTTGATTTATATGATTTAATGTAGATGTAATGCACGTGTTTTTTTTATAGACTTATTTCCTTGCGTTGACATTTTAATGCGCTGCATTATTTTGCTCATTGTGCCCTCCTGTGGCCTCGGGAGACACGACAAAAGTTTACTTAACACCCGTTTAATCTGCATATAAAACATTAGAAGTTACATATTTGTTTAATTTTTATTGTGTGTTTGACTGTTAAAACAAAAATATTTGTTGTTTGTCTCAATAAATTGGGTTAATTTAAAAATACACTGGTTAAATTTAAACCTTTTTTTCTATTGCTCTTTGTTTTAAAAAGGTTATAAAAATGTCAATAATTATCGATACCGAACGATATGAAACATTATATCGTTGATACATTTTTTAGCTATATCGCCCAGCCCTAGCTCAACCAGTCAGAATCAAGGACCGGAGCTGTCCGTTTTATAACAACAATTATGATATTATCGCAGACGATATCACACAAGCCAAGTTTCAATGTTATTATATCCAGGGCTGTGATTTGGACCGCAGCAAAACCACCCACTGAAAACCACCTAAAGCATCCGACTAGTCGATGAGAAGCCTTGTAGTTTTCACCTTCACTGAATATGTTCTCCTCTCACTCTTAGGTTGGAGAGAGCAAAGAAGCTTCAAGAACAGAAAGAAAAAGAGTTGTTGGAAAAACGGCAACAACAAGAGATAGCAGCAGGTAAGTAACTGGCACAGATCATCTGAGCTCAGCGCTACATCTCTCTGATATATGGCTGGTTTCCCAACAGAAGCAGCTCCACTCTTGTGCGATACGGCTGCGGCAGCACCCAGTCCTGGCCTGAACGTTGCAGCGCTGCTCGCGTCCGGCACACAGGTCACTCCTCAGATCGCAATGGCCGCTCAGATGGCGGCGCTTCAGGCCAAAACGCTGGCAGAGACGGGCATTGCTGTGCCAAGCTACTACAATCCCTCAGCGGTGAACCCAATGAAGTTTGCAGAGCAGGAGAAGAAGAGGAAAATGTTGTGGCAGGGGAAAAAAGAAGGGGTGAGGACTAGCAAGTCACTGATAATGTAATTAATATATGTTTGGATTAATTGTTCTTGAGTCTATAGCAGCCCATAGAACAGTTTATGGGAACATTATGAAATTTGGCAGACTGATAGAGGATAGTCTGAACATTAACCAAAGCAAATCCTCTAGCGCCACCGACAGCTCAGCTGTGCATTTGTGTTTATTCAAAACGTGACACAAGCTAAACATGTTTCCCGATCACTTCTGGGCTCGTTCTGAGTTGGAAGCAACCCGTGACCAATTTTGCATCTTTTTACGCCATAAACAAAATTCTGGTCAAAATCCTGTGAACCCATCCTAGACGATTCATGCCATTTTGACCAAAACTGGCTCGGATCGTCTTCAGAACAAGCTTTTTGATAGACCACACTGTTTTTATAACTTTTGCACAGTCTGACCAAAAATCATAACACCAGAAAATTCATCTTTAGTGCTCATTTTGCCATTGATAAGTGATTTGCTTTTGCATAGAACTAGTTGCCTCTCATTCTAGTAACGGTGCTTTTGACATCCTTAAAATCTTAAGTGTGTTTTAAGATGTTCAGCATTAATATATGTGTTTGTGTTGTAGGACAAGTCACAAACAGCTGAGCTTTGGGAGAAGCTGAGTTTTGGTAATAAAGACCAAAATGTGAAATTTCGCAAACTTATGGGCATCAAAGTAAGAGTTCTCCTTTTCTACTTTTCATTC
>NW_015505796.1:770028-771491 GCF_001515645.1 Sinocyclocheilus grahami | reverse complement strand
TGTTATCTCTAAATAGCACAAAACCCTTCAAGCAATCTAAGGGATCTAGAACTGTCTCAAAACATACATTCCCACTCTAAACATAAAAATATAAAGCAGCACAAAGCTCTTCTAACAAAGGGAGCCTGTGAAAGTGTGGAAATCAGTCCAGCGTTTAGGCTAGTTTTGGCAGGGAAGAGTTCCATTCAAGGTAGGCCTGATATCGGATAAGCCTTTGTTAATCTATTGCTGAATGACGGCGACTCAGACTGAGGTCATGGTGGTCTGAAAATAACGAGGGTCAAAGACATCAAGCATGCAGCAATTCCAGCTGCCTTAAAAATCTCCTTCCTCAAATTCAACCAATCAGAACCACACATCAAATTATTAGGCTACTAATTTAAATCCGGTCACATCGTGCTAGAAAAGAGCAAGAGACACGAACAATCCCTCATTCAGTTTGCTGTGCTATTTAAAAACGTCAGGGCTCCATGCATTAGCATAAAGGTGCTGTCACATTAGCAAAATTTTGATTTCGAAGGCAAAAAAGGTCCATTGTACATCGACAATAACGTAGCAATGTATGAAGCACAGCTCTCACAGAAGTCACTTTCAAATTCTGTTGGTCAACAATGCAAATTTGTGTGACCAACTTGAACCTGTTGCGATATCCACCTGGGGAAATTTTTTGCTTTGTTGCGAAATTTGTGATTGAGTGGATTCCTATTGAAATGACTGGATTTTGACAAACAATGGTAAATGTGACTGCACCTAAATGATCACAAGGACAGAGTGGAAGATGTAAACTTGTTTTAAGAGCCAAGAACCTAGTGTGGCTGGAGAATAACCTCACCTCCTCGGCTTTCTGATATATATAGCAGTGAGAGACAGGGAAACTTCTGTGTGCCGTCTGTGGAGAGTCCTGTAAAAGCTTTGGCTGGCTAAACATGGAAAGTCATGCAGCTAAGAGAAAAGGCAGGAATTGACGCTGAAGTAAGACAATACCAAGAACATGAGTCAGTGACGGGGTGGGGGGAGGGGGGGTGAACATATACAACTGTACAAAAGAAGAAAGGAAGAAAAAAGAACTAGTGTTGTCACCGATGTCGTTACTGAAATTTAAAAAAATCTGAAGATACCAGAATTTCCTGCTAGCATTTTAGCCAATCACAGACACATCTGTCGAGCGCGTGAACACAATGGCAAATCAGAGTTGTTTGTAAATCTGCTCAACAACGGTTAAAATGCGAAATGAAATGCTGGCATCATCACATTTTTAAAATTTCAGTACCAACGGGTACCGACATCGGTACTTTTGACAACAAAAAGACTCTTGGTTGGGTTTTTCTCCCATAATAAACACTCCACCCTGCGAGAAGGACCTGGCTGTGGAACAAATCCACTCACAGGGAACACAGTGGCCACACTGCATAACAAACTAACTCCCACACAGCAGACAGCAGGTTGCCACATGGCTTGTGACA
>NW_015505796.1:767354-768457 GCF_001515645.1 Sinocyclocheilus grahami | reverse complement strand
GAAACATTTACTAACAAAACAACATCTACCTCAAGCAATGCGCTGCATTATGTCTCGCGGCTCCAGCTCCAACTGAAACTCGCGCTGATTTGGCAGAGTTACACTCACAAGACTTATGCGCAATCACAAAAGTACATTATTTCCGCGTGTTTAAAGCCATTATTTAAAGCCTTGCCGGTTAAACGTTTTATTCTCATGCTGTTCTGCCATGTGCTTATTCAGAGCACGTACACCGGTTGGTCAAACAGCACCTGATTACTTAGTTATCTTAGTTATCATCTAATACTGTCAAAAACACACAAGGTTTATATATGAACACAGTTATGTCTAAAGTGAAAGTAAACAGTTGAGAGAGAAATGGATGTGTGCAGCTCATAAAAGGGACAGTACTAAACATGCTGCCACTTGTCATTAAAGGGATAGTTCACCCAAAAATTTTAATTCTGTCATTATGTACTCAGTCATGTTGTACCAAACATATGATGCGATTTCAAGTTTTCCTTTCTCTTTGGAGTGTTACAAGCTGATTGTGCATAGATAAGATCCCTGAAGTTGCAAAGACTAAAGTCTCAAAACCAAAGAGATATTCTTTATCAAAGTTAAGACTCTGCCATGCCCCCCTAAAACGGCTCGTTCTAACACACCCCACATATCTACCTCACTATGTGGAAATATTAGCATAATGCCGCCCAAATGTTCACGCAAAGAAAGAAGGCATGGTTTCAGTAACCACAGTTAGTGTTGAAGCAGCCATGTCAGGGAGACGCTGTGTGTTTCTAGGCGAAAGCAAAAGGACTTTATTTGGCCTTCCGAAAGTAGACGCATTTAGGAATCTATAAGATTACTTACAACAGAACAGCAATGCATTTTATGGACGACCGTTTCGTGAATAATTCTGACTTTGCTATGACAATCTGGCGCTTCTGAATCAGCTACTGTTTTGTTATTAGTTTAAGTATTTGCTATCGACTGTTCAAATGCGGAGTTTTGCGCATCGTGTGTGTGTGCGCGAGCGAGCGCGAGAGAGAGAGGGGGTCACATCACAGTGGAGTCAGCTGTAGGGATGCAGCAATTAACCGGTTTCGCGATTAACCGCGCTTTAA
>NW_015505796.1:756124-765968 GCF_001515645.1 Sinocyclocheilus grahami | reverse complement strand
GGGATATGAATAAATGCATAATAATCGTCATAATCGTAAAACCGTCATTGGGGGGAGGGGGGGGGGGGGGGGGGGGTCACATCACAGTGGAGTCAGCTGTCTTAACCGTGGCTTGTGTACTGCAAACATATACCAGCTTCATCACTGTGTCCGTCACTTCCCCTTTCGGGCTCTGTATTTACAATTATTTTTTCAAAGATGAAGCTCGCGATTATGGTAAGGGGCATTACATTTCCGACGAGTGCTTGCGATGTTCGGCCAATCACAATGCACTGGGTCAGCTGGCCAATCAGAGCAGACTGCGCTTGTCGGAAGGAGGGACTTTGTAGAAAACTTTGAGAGAGGCGGGGCATAGAGGACCAACAATAATGTACCATATTTGAAAAATTGTGTTTTTTGAACATTAAAGCATGTCAACCTATTCTGTTACACCAAATACACAAAATAATGATCTTTAAAAAATCATCAAATGACCCCTTTAATGTTAATAAAATAAAACACAGAGAAAAATAACTCACTGCTCTTGACTGAAGAACTTTAATACAGTTGCTAAAGTTCAGCAGTAATAAGATAACTTGACATTTAACAACTTTTCACTACATATCATTTTGCACCAAATAGTATCGATAACAGTATCGAAAAGTACCGGTATCAATAAGCAGTATCGATAAAATGTAAACAATACCCATCCCTATTTACCAGTGTTAATTTCGTTGACGAATAATTTTCATTCACATTTGAAAAAATTTTTTCACCGACGACAACAGGCGATAACGAACTAAAACTCTTTTTGAAAGACAAAAACTATGACGTAAATCTATTGACATTTTCGTCAACGAATAAAAACGAGACGAAAAATGTTAGGGAGGGACGATTTGGGAAGAGATTCATTCAGAACGAATCTGCTGCGTGGTTCGGAGGTTAGATGCGTACATATGAACTGGCGGGACTTAAGCTAACATACACTTGCTGCACCTCGCATAAAAAGTAAAAAAAAAGTCAATATGTGGGAGTAAGAGAAGAGCAGACATATGGATAAATCTGACGATGCAAGAGAGAACTCAATTCAATCCGGTTTTCTGAGCACAGACACTGAAGCATACACATGGAAAGCGCGTCTCACAGCACACGAGTACTCTTTTGCATCGCATGAACGGAGAATTACACACAAAATGATGTCGAATTGTCCGTTTTGACGAGTATTCACGTAAACACAGTTAATTACGTCTGAAGTAAACGTAAACAGCAGGGAGAACATGCATCCATTGCATCCTGTTTTAAAGGGATAGCAGCCTAATTTAGTTGCCATTGTCCGAGTCATTGGTGTTAATCAAGCAACAAAAGAAAGACAGAAAATCACGCACTGCTCCTGACTGAAAAACTTTAGTAGCCCTAAAGACTAATCTAAATTTATTTATAGAAATAAATAAATATGTCTGATTGAAAGAATGAAGAATATGGTAAACAAGTTGCTATAAAGAACGCATAATTAGCCTATATCCATTGGTATTTCATTAAAAAGAATACCATGTACTTGGTTTTCGTGGTTTTATTTAATTTTAACATGAAGGCATGTTGTGTGTCACCGCAGCTAAATTGGTGTCTATCATGATAAAACCTTTATATCAAACCTATATAATGAGTTTGGACATTTTAGGGAAATGCTTACTAAATGCACTGTAACTAAAACCATTAGATTTTAGCAGACTCAATTTACTGTAGATTTAGTCGACTAAAACTAAAAACAATTCAGATGACTAAAATATGACTAAAACTAAAATGGCATTTTAGTCAAAAGACTATGACTAAAACTAAATCAAAATTTGCTGTCAACATTAACACTGCTATTTACAACTCTATGTGTTTGCTGCGTAACAACATGAGTTAATATCTGCATTGATCTGACCATAAACAGCAACAAAGGCTTATTGGAAATGCAAATTCATTCTCTGCCACGAGGTGGCGCTTTAGGAGCGCTGAAATATTGCAGTTTCCCCAGTAACGGCTGTACACAAAGCTTTGGGTTAAGAGTCCGACTCTCTAACCATTAGGCCACGACTTCCCCGACTTAAAGGGTTATGAAACCCCAGACTACTTTTTCTGAGATTTTAGCAGAGGTGTTTGTGTTGCACATTATAGAAAAATATTAGCATCCGATAATTTTAACTGTTTGAGAAAACTGGTTAGGACTATAGTACATTGATGACGCGTCGGTGTCTATTAAATTATTCATGAGACTGCGTGTTCTTATCCTATGAGAAGACGCTTCGCTTAATTATTCACAACAGCATGTGTTGATTTGCTATGACAGACAGTTCAGACTGTGAGACTGCGTTCATAACTGAGAGAAACGTTCATGAATCAAAGGAAGGAGAGCGTTCGTTTTTGATTTGTAATAAGAGTTCAGCACAAACATGATTCATTCACTTAGTGAGTGTAAGCATTTTTACAGCTCCGTGACACAAGCTGTCAAAATGCTTATATAAATGCTGCAGAATAAGCCTAAAAAGTTATCAGAGGTGCAACAGCGTGTTCATATATATGTTTTCAATGCAGAGTGCAAATGGCTGTGCATTTATTTGTGTTTTTAACTCCATGGGAGTGAAACAAATCTGTCTGAACCCGAAGCTGTGCGTGTTGTCTTTCTCCTAGGGCTGGACGATATGGCTAAAATTGATATCACGATACATTTCTTAATTTCGGTTGATACGATATAATTCCGATATCGATATGAACACTATTTATCTGAAATGGAAATCTTTTGTAACATTATAAATCATGTGACACTGAAGACTGGAGTAATGATGCTGAAAATGTACCTATGTATGATCACAGGAATAAATTACATTTTAAAATCTATTCAAAATAGAAAGCAATTTTAAATAGTAAAAATATTTCAACATTTTACTGTTTTTGCTGTACTTTGGATCAAATAAATGCAGTCTTGTTGCGCAGAAGAGAATTCTAAAAAAAATAAAAAATGAAAAACAACATTAAAAAAAATCTTATGGTTCAAAAACTTTAGACTGGTAGTGTAGGCTGATTATTCTTATAGATTGAAACAAATGTGCTTCAGCCAGAAAAAAGGGTATGAAAAGTGCCCCGAGTCGCTGCAGAAAACAAAAAAATTGAACAACAACAAAAACTGGAAACGTTGCTGGAGACGGGCTTATTTAAAATGAAAACTCATTCTCTGCCAGCAGGAGGCGCTTTTAGAGTGATAAAACTAGCGGTTTCTCCAGTAATGGCTGTAAACACAGCAGCTCCGCTCATGAATGCTACTTTATCAGATCAAATGAAAATGCCATCGAAACTTTTCTGAAGACAGTCGGTTCCCTTCAGAGATACATTCATATAAAACACCCGCACCGTGTTATGATTTTGAAACGTGCAGTGCTCATGTTTATTCAACGAAGTCAAACGGCACAAATAAATCAATGTATGGGAAACTGGTAATGTATATCGAAATATCGGAAATGTGTTTAAAAATCATATCACCGTTATTGAAAAAAATTATATCGCGATACATATTATTGAATTATTGTCCAGCCCTACTTTCTCCCCTCTTCCCCCTCCGCTCCGCACCATGCCCACTTTTTTAGCATTTTTTAAAACTGTAGTGAGAACTAACCAGTGCTGAAACAGGGGGTTTCATGACCCTTTAATGCCTCTATTATATTTTGTGGAGCACTTTGAGAGGCATTTCATCTATGAAAAGTACTATTCAAATAAATGTTGATTACTATTATTAAAACTACAATGCATCAAGTTTCCCAGACCATTTCAGTTTGTCACTAGTTTCAGTATTTCTTCTTGTTTAATGATTCATCTATGATTTAAACTGCATTATAAAAAAAAGGCTTTAGAGTTTGATTCATGACTCAAACTCTGTTTAAGTGAATCAAAACACTTAAGTCTGATCTATTGATTATTTTGCATCACATGCTCAGGTTAATACTGCTTATAATGCAGATTAATATTGCTGTATATTACTATTATTGTTATATTAGTGCATATAATTGGAAATTATTACATATACACAATGAACTATTAAAAAGAGAATAAAAAAAAATAAAAACCAACCTTTAATTTTTTTAATAAAATTGTATAAATATTTTAAAATTATTACAAATATTTCATGAACTAGTATTGCTATATCCCTATAGTTCTAGCGTCCATGTGTTTAGATTTAATTTAGCAAGTTAAAAACGAGTAGGGAGAGGAGTTCCAACATGTGAAGCCCTCCATAGAACCAGTTCTCTGAGACTCCACCCACTGAAAAGAGTCATGCATGAGCTCAGAGCCAATGAGGGTTTGAGCATCATCCTGTGAGTTTTATCTCAGAGTTCATCCTATTATGGTTTTACCATGACCCCCAGGACCCACGCCAGTAAAAAGACTTTCCTCTAACCCACTACCTTATCTGTTCCATTACCTTTAGTACCTCTGCAGCACTCACAGCAAACACATAATCCAATAGACCTTGTGATCTGGCACAGATCACTCAGGAAACGTCTTGCACAGGGTTCTTTATAGAACTAGATTAAATGGGAATATATGTCTGGTGACCTTCCAAGTAAAAATGAAGATTAACAGAAAGACAGATTTTCCACCTTAATGCCACATTTAAAAACAAACTAATAAAAGGGACTTAAAAATCTGATTTATCATTGTTCATGTTGGTCAAGCTGCCCTTTCCTGTTTGACTGGGAGGTTCTTGACAGGTCTGTGGCTAATTGATGGATGGGATGTACGCTTGTGTAGCAACTAGTAGTAAAATTTCGCAATGAGCAAAATAATGCAGCACATTTAAATCGTAAACACAAGGAAATAAGTCTATTAAAAAACATGCATTACGTCTACATTAACTCATAAATCAAATATTATTTCGTAAATTGCATATACAATTATGAACAAAACAGCATCATGTATTTATGCATTGCTTAATCCAAAGAGCCGAAGCGCATTTCACTCAGATTGCATTTAAAAACATATGAGACGCAGTGAAAAGGAATAAACCTCCACAAATTCACGACGTGTTTTCTAATAGTTTAAACCATTTTAACTTTGCATGGCTACATCTTTTCTGTGATACGCGAGTGCAGCAGTCATATTTGTCCGTCTAAAAATGCGCCGAATATGCGTTCTGTGTGAATGGCTTGGTTTCGGTTTGAACCTAATCAAGATCTTCTCCGCATTGAGCTTCTATATTTTTCTAATATTTTGAATGCATAACGCAGCAACTGTGTATCTCGTGGGCTAGATTAACAAAACATTAAAATGCAACAACGTCACTTACAATGAGACGCAGTGAAAAGGAATAAACCTCCACAAATTCACGACGTGTTTTCTAATAGTTTAAACCATTTTAACTTTGCATGGCTACATCTTTTCTGTGATACGCGAGTGCAGCAGTCATATTTGTCCGTCTAAAAATGCGCCGAATATGCATTCTGTGTGAATGGCTTGGTTTCGGTTTGAACCTAATCAAGATCTTCTCCGCATTGAGCTTCTATATTTATCTAATATTTTGAATGCATAACGCAGCAACTGTGTATCTCGTGGGCTAGACTAACAAAACATTAAAATGCAACAACGTCACTTCCATCATCACCGCATCTCCTGCTCCACTGATGACGCTCCCTGTCGCACTCCTAACATTTGATTGTACTATTTTTGCATTCAAACACAAATGATTATTTTAAATTCGACTAATATTCATTTTTTAAATTCACAATCTCCTCATCACAGGCAGGCACAGCACTCAATTCAGCATGTGTTCATGTTTGTGTGTGCTGTCTGCGTTACTCAGAGCAGGTGCCTATATTGTGCACTATACCGAAATTTTTTTATATCGTTATCGAAGAAGGTGTACCATCGATAAATATCGATACCGTTTTATCGCCCAGGCCTAATTGAAACCAGGCTAGATTAACAAAACATTAAAATGCAACAACGTCACTTACATCATCACCGCATCTCGTGCTCCACTGATGACGCTCCCTGTCACACTCCTAACATTTGATTGTACTATTTTTGCATTCAAATGCAAATGATTATTTTAATTTAAATTCGACTAATATTCATTTTTTAAATTCACAATCTCCTCATCACAGGCAGGCACAGCACTCAATTCAGCATGTGTTCATGTTTGTGTGTGCTGTCTGCGTTACTCAGAGCAGGTGCCTATATTGTGCACTATACCGAAAAAATGTTATATCGTTATCGAAGAAGGTGTACCATCGATAAATATCGATACCGTTTTATCGCCCAGGCCTAATTGAAACCAAAACCAAAGATGTTACAAAACAATGAGATGTGATGGCCAAAGACATGCATCTGAAATGTTTAACATAGTTCAATCGGTAGAAAAGGGACACATTTTGTGAGCACACAGGGATGCACAATTAATTGAATTTCTAATCGCAATTAAAATTACGGATGCCACAATTACATAATCATTCAAAGTCCACTTATGTTTTTTTTTTCTTTCTACAGGTCATCTTAAGGTTTTTTTTCTCCCCATTGTTTTTATTTATATAATATCATGCATATTTTAACTTTTTTTATTATTATTCAAAGAAGAAACCAATCCAATGTACAGTTGACATTTGACTTAATACTAGAAAAGCAATAAAAGTTTTATTCAGTTTGAGTGTTTTCAGCTTGTTTGTTTTCATATAAAAATATGGCATGCAGTTGCTTCAAACAATGATATTGTCACAAATTCAGTCCATGGACTTCTGTTTATTCACCACCAGAGGTCACCTTTTCCATTACATTGACTCTCGCACAACACAAACTGTTGCATAGCACCCCGGACTACATATCCCATCATTCTTTGCACACTGCACTGATTTTCACTCATTGCACACAGCTGTTTCTAATCACCTCACTCACTATATAACACCCACTCTAACCACCTTTCTCGGCTGAGTATTGTTTAGCCCGTACCCCATTCCGAGTCTCTGTGTTTTCCTTGTTTTGCCTTGCCTTGCCTGTTTTCGCGGTTTCTGATCTTTGCCTGTTTTCCTGGATTTTTCCCTCTCGTCTCGCCCCTGTGATTCTGTCTGCTGATCGGGGACCTACGCTAGCCCTGGGTCTATTCTTGTGTTTTGCCCACCATATACCTGTTTGCCATTGTTTGACCCTGCCTGTTTACCACATCTCTTGAATAAAGCCTGCAGATGGATCCACACGTCTCGTCAGCCCCGTCACAGATTCAATGTAAATTTTGATAATCGTAATTAATAAATCGCAATTACAATTTCATGGGAATAATCGACAATTACGATTTTTGTCATAATCCTGCAGCCCAAGTGCACAGCTTGTTTTCTGTTGTTCTCAATCAATAAAACTTTATAATGTATTTAAAATAAAAATGTATTACAGTAAAAGAAAGGAAAAGGCACCATTCATAGTAACAAAACTTGCAGTGGAATTCCTTTGCAACGGAACATGCCCTCAACTTCAGCAAACAAACTGAAATATTTTGTGGACTGCTTATACCAGTGTGTTTTGACATCGATCATTTAAAACTAATCTTTAAAGAAAATAAAAATGTGCTTATCCTTACATCCTCTTCCCTTAGCTACACAAAGACTGTGGTATTTCTGAGCTATTGCCTCTATCTCCTTCAGTAACACATTTGGCTCTAGATAAGGGCCAGAGGATACCTGTCCAACACTCCAGCCAAAACCAACCTGCCGGAGTTCCTCTGAACATTCAAACGAAGAGTATCAGTTACCTGGGTTTCAGTTGTGCCTCACTGCAATTATGTGGGGAGGAGACACAACCCAAACACAGCAATCAAAGTACTCCCTCTCAAAGCAACATGACACGAGTTTAGAAATAATCCTGTTCACAAAGGCCTGATTCACAACCATTTACACTTTCAACACTACATACTATACTTCTTTACTACTTTGTATTGTTTTCACTTGAATCATTGTGTCTCCTTAGAATGCCAGTTGTGACAGTACAACGCCTAGGCTATGTCACACAACTAAATGAATAAACAAAGGTTCTAACTAGTTAAAAAGCTAGTTTACTAATTTACAAAGTTAGTCAAATATAACATTATATTTGAAGAAACATGCCTTTTAAGAAATAAAAATAGGACATTTTGTTGCATTACCAATGATGTAAAGACCATCAAATTATGCAACAGCTGGACTAAAACCCTGGACTAATTTTTAACGGAATGTTTTTAGAAACGTGTTTCATGAAAAGCAGGCAAACAAATACTGACATTACCTCATACAGTATTCAGCAGTGTTTCAGGGAGTTGCCAGGGTGGAATCGTTCAGGATATGTTACTAATAATAGATTTTACTCCAGATTTTCCCTCAGGAAACGAAAAAGAGGTTCTGCTCCACAGTTTCTCCCTTTATTTCGTGTGCACAAATACACTGCTGTTTAGTCAAACGTTTTTAATCATTTAATATTTCCTTCATGAAAACAGCTCTCAGGGGTTTTGAGAAAACGAAAGGACATAGTGCATTTAACAAAAAGGAAACGAATTTTACTTTCAAATAGTAAACATATATTGTAAACATGCCGTTGAAGAAACAATAACTTTAAGGTCTCATGAGTTATAAAAAGATTATGCGAATAAGGACAAAGAGGTACAAAACATCGAGTAACTGCTGTTCTGAATGCCACTGGAGTTATGCATGTATGCTGGGATTGAAGCAACAGTTGGTCTGTGTGTCAATATTTCTAGGCCACATTTAACCCTTTCAGAAACAGTTAAAAGTCATTATCTAATGCTTAAGAAGAGTGTTGAAATTTTAAAGTAGTGATCAGATGAAAACAAAGGTAATGCGATCAAAGTGGGTTAGCAAATAAAAGCGCGCGGTTAGTAAATAAAAGAGAAAATAATTCTCTCACCTGCACGGGATCGGCCGCCATCTTGCCTCTTAATAACTTTGAATCAAACTCAAGGGAGCAAAAAGGAGGAATGTCAGAAAGAAGTTAAACCTCTCCACTTCTCTCCGAGTTAGCTCGTATTTCTTCCTGATGCTGAAGAAAACACATCGGATCCACGACTTGGGCTATTCCATAGCGCAGCCGGTAAACTTCCCAATTCCCATGACGCTGCCCAAATATCCTTGTTTGATATATAAACAGCAATTGTATAAAAGCTTGAAAAGTTTCAAGAAACCAGTGCAATAGTTTCCCGTGACAGATCCACGTACGGGGACGTGGAAACGCGAGTGTTTTGAATGCGTGTATTGTTGAACACGCTCCGCTCCTCTCTGCTCTCCCAGCTGGAGTCAAATCCTACACTTCCAGTCATGTGACCAGAAACTCTATGCAAGCATTTTCCCATGAGCGTCCATGCACGCTGCCAAATATAGAGTTGAAATCATTCTTGTATATTTACTAGAGCCTCGTATCAGATTACAATAGCGCTTTAATGTTTGACAATTACAGAAACACAGCAGAGTATTTCCTCTGCATTTCTGGAATTAGACTTTTACACAAGACTAGCTGGTGCTCAGAGTTTTCTGTAGGCTTCAACCTGACAACAATGTGGAAATAGATGTTTTATAGGCTATATTGTTTATTTATGACATTTATACAGGGATTTATGTAAAGTACAAGGTATATGTTGTGCTTAATAATAATAAATAATAATACAATATATTGTTACATAGGCTATTATTAAAATATAATATAATAGGCCTATATAATATGATTACGGTCATGATATTATTATTAGTTATGAATAAGCCTATATATTATAATTAGTAATTGGTATTATTACCCTAGTTTTTAAATGTCTTTTTAAAATCACACACACACACACACACACACACACACACACACACACACACAC
>NW_015505796.1:746317-756052 GCF_001515645.1 Sinocyclocheilus grahami | reverse complement strand
GGACAGGGGGGCCATGCCCCCCCCCCCCACTTTTCAAAATCACGTTTGTGTCCCCCCCACTTTCAAAATCGTGTTATGATTTTTTTAACCGCATCGCCACGGAGGAGCAGCAGGGCACAGACGCACGCGTGCACACTCTAAAAACAGCTCACTGAAAGTTCTAATGAGCGGGTATCGCGGTTGCGGCAGTCAGCAAAGAAACGCCAGAAGCAGCAACAGATGACTTTAATGTCATCATGGATGAAAAGAAAGAAAGAAAGAAAGAAAGGAGATGCGAGTTTGATTAAGTAAATAAGCTCAGGTCAGAATAATCATATTTTCGGTCTACACCTGTTAATGTTAGCTTACTTTGACTGAGCTAACGTTAACATACACTGTTGCTAGGTAACAGACTGTTGTTAGCTAAATATTTAATGTAGAACAGTGGTTCCCAAACTTGGGTACGTGGTACGACAGAGGGGGTACGCGAACAAAATGCTTAGTTTTGCGGTGTTTCGTGAACGAATCGTTGATTCAATGATTCATTTATAAATACACCGACTTGCTTAGTTACTGAATGAACAAATGACTCGATGACTCACGCATTAAGACACTGACTTACCGCCACCTACTGGCGCTTTTAGTATTTAAAAGAATCACTTTTCACTTTTTTTTTAATCATCATTGCATATTAATCTATTGAATTTTTTTTAAACATTAATATTCTATTTATAAAGATAAAAAAATGCATTGGAAAGTCAATTTAGGGGGCAAATATTGTCCTTTAATGGAAAATGTGCAGTCTAAGTGGAAGAGAGAGGGTAGGCCTAAGCAGAAATGCCTCAGGGGGTACTCCACTATAAACAGTCTGGGAACCACTGATGTAGAACATTCTGTCCTGTGCAACAAATGGTTTATGTTATATTTTCAGGTACAGCGGTTAGTTTGAAATAAAGGTTTGTTTAACAGTGGAAATGGAGTCTCACATTATTTAAACATTATTCAAAACATTAATGGTGAACATTTTCGACTTTATAAAATGATTCTCTCAAGTCTTGGCGATCGGCCCCTATTAAACAATAAAGAAAGTAAGACATCTTTTTCTTATTCATAGTTTAATAGCCTACTATTCTTTTTGCCTGAATTGATCATTAATCAACTTAATTATTTCCTGGATTTTGTATCACCATAGTCCATAAATGTATGTACATGCAGGAAAAGGGATTCAAATCGAAAACATTTCCCCCCATTTTGTGTCCCCCCCACTTCTCAAACCAAAGTTACACCCTTGCCAGGATATATAAACCAGTACACACACACACACACTTTTACTTGTTGACTTAGCTATCTAAATGGGGACATTACATATAATCTATTGTTTTTATATACAGATAGTTATAATATAACCCTACCCCTCAGAAAACTTTCTGCATTTTTACAATTTCAAAACATTTTTGTTTATTTTTATACCAATTTTATAAACGAGGACGTCCCCAAATGGAGGCTTTTGGCAATTTTGTCAGGTTATGCTCAATTGTGGGTACAAATTTGTCCCCAAAATATGGTTAAGTAGGCACAGTTGCATAGCCACGCACGCACGCACGCACGCACGCACGCACGCACACAAACAAACAGTACTTCTGTTTTGCAGCCTTTTTTTTTTTAATCACGCCAAGACACAAATATAGTATGTATGTAAATAATTTACTTTTGGCAGTTACATAATGAAATAAGAGCAAAGAATAATGCACCCATTGTAAGGACTGTAGCTTGATGCATTAATCTTGTCATGTTTTCTACTCTCCTCTTTATTAATGAAAAATATTTTATTTGATGAATGATATTTTAGTTTTTTATATAGATGATTTAGATATCTCAGTACATTTCTCATAAATCTGTTCATTCTGTTTTTCTTCTATTTTCTGATCTATCTTTGGTTTGAATTTGGTTGATACCACGGGGAGTCATCTCCTGTTTGAAACCTCTGAAACCACCATTGGCTTTCTGACTTCACAGCTCTTAAGGAGCTAAGAGCTAGCACTTCCTGTGGTAACAATTGGGCTTCCTGTGTAAGGCCATGTGTTTCTCTATCATCCATGATAATCTGCTGTTGCTTTTATAATAGATTACACCAATATGCTCAGTACAGGGGTTTAGATATTGGACTAAAGCATGAAATGGCAATATAGCATCCCAGGAGTTCCTCTTTTAGAATGACAGAGTATTACAGATTTCTATTTATTTTCTATTTCTGTAGACTCACTGTTCTGTTGTATGAGGAATCGTGCATTACTGTTCTAATGAATTTGCCATTGAAATAAACTTGTTATAAGATGATTTTAACAACTTTATGGAGAAAAGAGTATTACCATAAAACATAAATTCCATATTAGCTTAGGGAAAACCAGTAAAACCAGTCTCTGGGGCAATAGGGGTAATAATAGCAATTTATTTTTTCTGTTGCAATGTGAGCAGGTTGGTCCTGATTCATGACTCATGAGTAATCGAGCAAGCTCAGATATGTGTCATACTGTGCATGAAGGAGGGATTCTCTTACTACTGTCATACCTGAGAGAGACACATGTGCGCTCAAATAGGGTTAACAGCAGTGTTTTTAGATTTTTACAGTTTTTACATATTTTGCCCTCCATGCTTTAGTTACACACACAAAGGCACAATGAAGAACCACAGAATTTAGTCTGATTCAAAAATGAACTGAGAGCTGTCATTCTCAATGGTTGTTTGAGTGACTGATTGAAACATTGTATCATGCACACATTCACACACAATATGATCAGACTCTTATTAAGCTGTACTGCAGTATAAACACTGCTGAATACTATATTCATTTCAGTGTTGGGAATAGCAGTCATATCAGGTACAACATTCCCATTGGAGGACTAAATACTTCCATCTGGCTTTTACCATGTATTTTACGCCATCTAGTGGTAAATTGTACACTTATAGGGTTAGTTCACCCAAAAATGAAAATTAGCCTGTGTTTTACTCACCCTGGAAGTGTCACGAATCCGGTCCATGAACTTCCAATTTCATTGACTCTCGCACTACACACTGTTGCACATCACCCCGGACTACATTTCCCAACATGCATTGCACTGATTGCACTCAGCACGGATTGCACACAGCTGTTCACACTGATTGCACCCAGCTGTTTCATATCACTCCCTCACTATTTAACACTCACTCTGATCCCTTCCCTCTGCCGAGTATTGTTCAGCGATTATCACTCCCCTAGCGATAGCGACACTACAGAGCCCTCGTTTGTTTCCCTGCCTTAGCCTTAGCCTTAGCCTTAGACTTAGCCTTGTCTGTTTTCTCCGGTTTTGCATCTTCGCCTGTTTTCCTGGATTCCTCCCTTTTAGCCTTGCCCCTGTGACTCTGTCTGCAGTTCATCGACCCACGCTAGCCCTAGGATTATTCTTGTGTTTTGCCCACCATATACCTGTCTGCCTCTGTTTGACCCTGCCTGCTTTATGACCACGTCTGTATCTTCTCCAATTAAAGCTTTGCATTTGGATCCGAACGTCTCACGTCTCGTCAGCCCCATTACAGGATGCATCCTAGGTGTATATGACTTTCTTCTTTCAGAGTTATATCTCGGAGTTATATTAAAAATGTCCTGGCTATTCCAAGCTCTATCATTGCAGTCAGCAGGTGTTTTGCCTCTGAGATATGCCAAAGAGTATAGAAGACCAAGAGGCGAAACGCTGATGCTTTTTGGGTAACAGCCACTAGGTGTGTAACTTCACAGATACACAGAAACAGACAGAATAGCAACGAAAGAGAGGTCAAAGTGGAATAAAAGAATGCAATGTTGGGCAATCCACTGCAAAATCAGTGTGACAGTAAAAATCTTGCCTTTCACCGTTTTCCCAAAGACCCTGACAGGTAAATTATTCACAAAAGTGTAAAAATATTGTGTGTTTTGGTAGTTTATGTTGTTTTTAATATAACTCCGACTGGATTCGTCTGAAAGAAGAAAGTCATACACCTAGGATGCCTCGAAGGTGAGTAAAACACAGCCTAATTTCCATTTTTGGGTGAACTAACCCTTTAAGATATTTCATTGAGACATTCATTTTTTTGTTATAATTTTAGCTCTTTTAAATTAAATTATGAATGATAAACTTTTATTATTATTATTGTTATTATTATTATTAATGAAGAGAAACCTTAATAGTTTTGCATAATCTGATATTATTATTTATTTGTATTTTTTCTTTAAATTTCTTTATTCCTTTATATTCATATAAATATTACAAAAGGCACAAGTAATTTATATTTATGAATTAATAATTCAGATGTTATTATTATTGCTTATAACATCTTCTTCTTCTTCTTCTTCTTCTTCTTCTTCTTCTTCTTCTTCTTCTTCTTCTTCTTCTTCTTCTTCTTCTTCTTCTTCTTCTTCTTCTTCTTCTTCTTCTTCTTCTTCTTCTTCTTCTTCTTCTTCTTCTTCTTCTTCTTCTTCTTCTTCTTCTTCTTCTTCTTCTTCTTCTAAACAACAAAGAAAGCTTTTTGCCTTGAATATGTATGGTATAAACTTAATACATCTATTTGGCCATTACTATGTATTTTACGCCATCTAGTGGTAATTTGTAATATTACAATTAAGATTTAGTTGGTTATAGTTTTAACTGTTTTAATTGACATCATGATATACACAATTTTTTATAATAAAATTGATAAAATTATAATAATAAAAATAAATTCTCAAATTTATATTCATACTGTTACACATATAATTGATCTCTATTAAACTATAGTATTAATTTAGCATTAATAATCAGTTGAATGTAACAAACAATAAAGAGTGAAATTATTTATCAACATATAATTCATTTTTATTGTTAACTGTTAATAGTCAAATTATTTTTCATTTTTGTGGCCGTGAAATTTAAAGCAGCAGACATAGTTCACCCAAAAAAACCCTCTTGTCGTTCCAAACCTGTATGACATTCTTTCTTCTGCAGAACACAATAGAAGATATTCTGAAGAATTTTGGTGACCTTTGACTTCTGTTATATGGACTTCCATTGTTGGGTGCATTATTCCTTTAAATCTATTTGTGAGCAGATCACACACTTTGTGACATAAAGCACACAATGTGTAGATTTGATGCACTACCTGTAAACATATAGTAAGCAATGGCACCCTGACTTCAGGGTTAGATGCTTCCTACTTTTCTCCTCTCTCAGTATATGAATGTCAACGATGAATCTATCTACTGCAAATTCAGTTTTCAGCACCAGGGTTATTATAAACTAAAACCAAAATCATAAAAAAAAAACCCTTTTCTTTACTCGAAATCAAATAAACTATATCAACTATATTGTAACTATACAATATAGTATATTGTATAATAAAATATTAAATTATAGGTTTCGCAGGGACGAAACAGAAGCATAATCATAATGGATAAATATATATATATATATATATATATCTATATATCTATATATATATATTTTCACATTTATATTTTTATACACACAATTTATCTCCATTATTTTAAAATTGAATGTAATAGACAATAAAGAGGTTTATTGCTCTATTTATTTGTCTTTTTTTTGTGTGGCTAATCTGGATAATTCACCCGAAAATGAAAATTCTGTTATCATTTACTCACTCTCATGTCATTCCAAACCTGTATAAAAGAATACATTCTGAAGAATGTTGGTAATTACATTTTTGAAAAGAATACCTTAAGGAGTTGAAATAATTATTTCTCTTTTTTCTCTCTCACAAGAGTCATGTGGTGTGACCAACGTAAAACAAGAATATTATATCATAAAGAGGGCCCTTAGACCTCCTGACTGTGCGTAAGGCTCAATAAAATCTTAAAATATCAGATAATTTACACTTTTTATCACATGGCAAGATTAGTTCAGGTTGTAAAATGTAATGAGGTGTGAATTCCAAAATAACTTTGTTAAAAATAAAACATAACAAGCAAAACAAGCCTAAATGTTTAAATGCTTCTTGAAAAATCACAAGTTGTTCAAAAGCATATGAAACCAACATGAATACATTACATTTCTACTTACCACATGTGTTTTAAAATAGACTTTTCTTTTTCTGTTTTGTGCATACTCTTGTTTGTCACTGACCCATCTGCTGTTCAGCAGGATGATTACTTCCTTGGGTGGGCTGACTAAGCTATTGTTCTGATCT
Source organism: Sinocyclocheilus grahami (assembly GCF_001515645.1). Taxonomy (NCBI): domain Eukaryota; kingdom Metazoa; phylum Chordata; class Actinopteri; order Cypriniformes; family Cyprinidae; genus Sinocyclocheilus; species Sinocyclocheilus grahami. The sequence continues at coordinate 749,878 of NW_015505796.1, read as the reverse complement.
TGCCTTTTTTCCAGTTTTGAATGTGCCATATTTTGAAATGGTTGAGAACACACAATGTGTAATCACAGATTTCTCTTCCATTTCCTTTTGCAGTCTGAAGCAGATGGCAGTAGTTATGTTTATCAAGCACAGTACGGGCCAGTGTACGAACAAGGATGTTGTGACATTCATGAGTTCTAGCTTACAAATCCGCCACCTGAGCCATGACGCACATAACACACCTCATGTTTATACACATTGAGACAACTCAGACCACCAAAAAATGCATCAAATATTTAGACGAAGGCAGATCTGTTTCAGTGCATTCAGCTACCAGGGGAATTATTGCATTTGGATGTTTTTCATGCTGAGGCAAAGCTCTGAAAGGCCTTCTCTCTTGAAAAATTTATGTTTGGTCTGTTTAATTTGGCCTTAAAGGGGTCATATGATGCGATTTAAATTTTCTTTAAAATGCCTTTTTTCCAGTTTTGAATGTGCCATATTTTGAAATGGTTGAGAACACACAATGTGTAATCACAGATTTCTCTTCCATTTCCTTTTGCAGTTTGAAGCAGATGGCAGTAGTTATGTTTATCAAGCACAGTACGGGCCAGTGTACGAACAAGGATGTTGTGACATTCATGAGTTCTAGCTTACAAATCCGCCACCTGAGCCATGACGCACATAACACACCTCATGTTTATACACATTGAGACAACTCAGACCACCAAAAAATGCATAAAATATTTAGACGAAGGCAGATCTGTTTCAGTGCATTCAGCTACCAGGGGAATTATTGCATTTGGATGTTTTTCATGCTGAGGCAAAGCTCTGAAAGGCCTTCTCTCTTGAAAAATTTATGTTTGGTCTGTTTAATTTGGCCTTAAAGGGGTCATATGATGCGATTTAAATTTTCTTTAAAAATCTTTGGAGTGTTACAAGCTCTTGGTGCATAAATAAGATCTGTAAAGTTGCAAAGACTAAAGTTTCAAATCCAAAGAGATATCTTTATAAAAGTTAAGAGTCAACCACGCCTACCTAAAACGGCTCGTTCTAACACGCCCCCACATATCTACATCACTATCTGGGAAGATTTGCATAATGCCGCCCAAATGTTAACGCAAAGAAAGAAGGCGTAACTTTTATTCTCGCTGTAGGTTTGTTGTTTCCGCCGCCGCCATGTCGTAAAGACACTGTGTGCTTCCTTGTGAAAGCGAAACTACTTTCTTTGGTCTTCCAAAAGAGGACGATATCTGCTTTGTCATGCCTGGAGCTGATCCGTGCTGGTTGCTGAGGAAATACTACAACTTTGCGCTGTGGATCGCCGGATCGGCTTTCACCGTGGACGAAGTGGAGTCCCACTTTTCATCTCCCTTTTCAGACCGATGAGCTTTGTAAAAATCGACGCGTATCAGAAAGGCGGGGCATAGAGGAGAAACAATAATGTACAGTATGTGGAAAATAATGTGTTTTTTTAACCTTATACCGCATAAACACATTTCTTTACACCAAATACACAAAATACTGTTCTTTTTAGCAGCATTATATAACCCCTTTAATGGATGCACATTGATTATATTATTAAAAATATAACACCCTCTCCACCCTTATGGTTTCATACTTTAGAGTTTCCTTTTATGCAAACTATGGCTTGGCTATTTTTCAAAGTTTAAATAAAATGTTTGGTATTGTTAAGATTATTGGAGTATTTTTCAGGGAAATTCTACTTCAACTTTTGTACTTCAAAATGTCTTGTTTAATTAAATGTGTCACTTGTGATTACTTTGTAATTAATTGTGAACTTTACTAGCAATTTCTGAGTGAAAATTGTGTCTGCACCAAATGTTTTTCAATGAACTATGAAAAATGTGTACCCAAACTATTAGAGTTAAAAACAAACAACAAAACAAAACAAAAGTAAACCAAAGACCAACTATATTTACCAAAATTTGCAGTACACAATTACATGTTCCTGCAAGGAATTAAACATCCCACAATGCAATGTGCTTGACTTGATCGTCCTTGTAACATCAAGTGTGGAGACAGAGAGGAAGTGTTTGTTTTACCTTAATGAGAATGATGATGATTATGAAAAGGAGCAGAAATCCTCCTATGGATCCTCCAATGATGGGACCTTTAGATGTCATCACACGCAGCTTTGTAATTATCACCTCCACCTGCATGGCATAATTAAATCTATCAGTAACTACAGTAAATACGTGATGACATGTTTGCATGCCTGAAAGGACTGTCGCTCACCGGAATGGTTCTCGAAGTATACTTCGCAGCATAGATATTCTCATCAAAGCTGTATGTTCCTACGGCAGTGATCTTGTCTGATTTTTCCTATCAGTTTGAAAATAATTATTGGATAAACAGTTCATTGATGCATATGATTATCAGTAAACCTTAATTATAGAACTATACCTGAACATCATGTATCAAAACATTGGCATCAATGATGATTTTCTGCAGCTTTGTCATGGTACATGTGATGATATAGAATCCCTACATGCAAAAAAATATATAATATATAACTACTTTTATTTAACGTTTTTTTTAAAGCATGGTCATTTTTAAGGTAATATCTTACCTCCACTTTGGTATTTTTTGGAAAAACACACTCCTAATACAAAAGGAGCAAGAAATGTTCGTTTGAAAGCTTTCATGCTGTTTATTGTCGCTCTATGAACTAAATATTTCATAAATATTTCATTTTGTGTGATACCTCGTGTGGTTTGACATTAATGATGTCCAAATCAGTTTGGAAAGTGTCCTTTGTTATGTTTACAACTACATTGATTGTAGCGCCATACTTATTTTCACCTGCAAACTAAATCAGAATACAGGAGAATATATTTAATGTATGACATAAATATCATTAAAAAAATCATATTTAGCTGATTATTTTGTGAGATTAGATTTTTAAATACTGTACCTGAAATAAAAACTGCATCTTTCGATTCTCTACTTTTTCACCCTCTTCAATACGGAGTCTGTTTGGGCTGGCTGTGCTGTTGTTAAGATAATGATAATAATAATCATAAATATCCTTAAATATTACAAAATCAAGAGGTTTCATGTGAAATACTTAAGTTGTTTGTTCACTTACCCAGTTAGCTGGATTGGTAGGGAATACATCACATCAAATGCATATATTTTAGAGTCCAGAAATTCAGAGCCAAAATTCTGACTAAAACCAGAGAAAAAATTTTAAAAATAAGATTTTTATACACTGTAAAAAATGATTTGTAAATAAAATGTATTAATAAAAAGATTATTGGAGCACATTTTACGAGAAAGTATATTTTACTTCAAAATTTCACGTTTAATTAAATGTGTACTTTGTAATTTTGTAATTAATTGTGAACTTTACTAGCAATTTCTGAGTGAAAATTGTGTCTGCACCAAATGTTTTTCAAGAAAAATGTGAAAATGTGTACCCAAACTATTAGAGTTAAAAACAAACAACAAAACAAAACAAAAGTAAACCAAAGCAAAATATACACACACACACACACACACACACACACACACACACACACACACACACACACACACACACACACACACAGGTTTACG
>NW_015505796.1:735202-746183 GCF_001515645.1 Sinocyclocheilus grahami | reverse complement strand
TTCTGTGTGATTTATAAGCGTTTTGAAAAGTGGGGACATGGGGTAATGTCCTGAAAAGTCACCTTCTCCTTGTAATACCTATGTCATACCTTTGTCATTTTACAAATGTATGTCCTCATTTGTCACAAAAACGCGTACACGCACGCACGCACGCACACACACACACACACACACACTGATTGCTGCAAAGAAATATGTTTTGCAATATTCTTAATTTAATCTCTAGAGGGCGATATTGCACAATGAGTCACACACACTTATTGTGTTGAAACGTTTATATTGCAGAGAGAGAACTTTGGAAGGACATATGAGAAACAAACAATATAATGGTACCCAGATTTTGAAAAGCTTTCATAATTGCTTGCAACTTCCACAGACTCACCAAACGAACAACATATAATGTTGTTCTTCTTTAAAGAGACAAAGTCATTCTGCATGTAGTCTAACCGAAAGTGAGAAATCCAAGTGAGATCTGCTAGACATCCAGGGGGTTCACTGTTGCACCCCGAATGATGTCCGTTCTCACACAAGCCATATGGCACACACACACACACTCGCCTCCAATGGCAGCTTGGTATGGTGCTCGCTGGCTAACATCTTGCAGGACACATAATTAATTTGCCCCAGCGTCTGCCATTTATTTTCCAACCTACATTTTGTTAATTGGACAGAGGAGGTTAAAATCAAATTATGTCTCCGGCTATGCAAGAGGCCACTAATTGTACAGAATTTACAAGAAAGGCTACTGCGCTGACTGGCTGGCTTGCGGGAATATTAAGTCATGAGTGATCTTTGCTGGGTGCTTGAGGGAGACTGTTGCCATTAAATAAGGGAAAGTGTCATTCATACATGTGTTTTATGTGCCAATGAAACTCACAGATGTTCATAGCCTTTATTAATACACTAATGAGTGGAGGGATTATAGTGCTAATGATGTCAAAGGTGATAGGCTCGTGGTCAGCTACGCCTGCAGCACAGAGAAACCCACAGATCGAACTGTTACTGACACTGAGATTGTCCTGCACAGCTCTTAGTCATGAGTTACTTTCAGTATGATATATTTTTTAAATATCATAACAAAATCAGTCCATTTGCAACCATTTTTATTAAAGTAGTAATAATTTAAAAGATAGACAAATATGCATTACTGTTAAAAAGTTTGGGGTAAGAGTTATTAATGTTTTTGAAAGATGTCTTTTGAGATTACCAAGGCTACATTAACCTGATCAAAGATACAATAAAAACAGTAATATTATAAAATATTATTGCAATTTGAAATAGCTGATTTTTGCTGCTCAAGAAACTTTTTGTACTACTGTCAATATTGACAAACAATTGCACTTTCTAAAAAAAATGGTGAAAACAGATACATTTTTCAGGAATCATGAAAAGAAGAGCATTTATTTGAAACATTTTGTAACATTGTTAATGTCTGTCACCTTTGATCAATTTAATGCATTCTTACTAAATAAAATGGTAGCATATGTCCAAATTATTTCAAACTGACTACAAATTCTGTCAGACAAGAGCTTTTTACTTGTTGGAATCCCTATTTCTTAACACAATGACTGTTCAGAAGTTAACTGAATAACTCATCATTTCCAGAATTAAACACTGAATGATTGTTTAACTATTTCAGCAATTAATTTCCATTAGTTTTTTATCTCTAAAGTGCAAAAGAAAGAGCTGAGTGACATTAAAATATCACCTGGAATGTCTTTTATGCAACTGGAGGTTCATTTCCCTCTGAACCTCTGTGTTTTAGAAGAGACTTGGGTGTAATTGTCACATTGATATCTTTATTAATATCTCAAGGAACTGATGTGGGCTTATTGAACATCTGAAACGCTTTTTAAATATTTTGTCGTAGCAAATCGCAGACTAATGATCAGTGGGAGGGAGAAGTGAAAAGTGAAAGTGATTTTATATTTTTGTTCTGAAGTCTCATTCCCATATCTGACTCATATAGTTGCTCTTAATGTGTGTTCTCTGTTAATCACATAGAATGTGTGTTTAAGCACTTGGGTGAATGGCAACTGAGAACTCGCACATTGAGAGTGCTCTCATCTCCCATCTGTTGTTTTTTCATTTGTTGTCTTTTTTATTATGGGGTGGAGGGGTGCTTGTATATATCTGATACTAAATGCATAACTCAACCTTATTGCTACTGCAATTACCAACTAACCATTAACGATAATTTCAGCACTTAATCACAAAAATGCCACTAATTTAAAATTATGATGAATAAAAATGTCCGTGTAAAGTGAGGTAATTAAAAATAAATACAGTGGGCACTGAAAAGAATCACCCCCCTTTAAAATAATCCCATGTTGTTGCTTTGCAGCCTGAAATGAAGACAGACACAGTTTTTGTTTTATCCAGCTGTATTTACTCAGTGCAACTTATAACATCCAAGTGAAAGATATAACACCAACATGTCAGAAAAAAACAAAACAAACACAAAAACAGAATCACTGAGTTGGAAAAAGGATCACCCCCTTGTGTCAGTATTTCGTTGAAGCACCCTTTGCTTTATTTACAGCCTTTAAGCCTGTTAGGATTTGTCTCTACTAACTTTGCACATCTAGACTTTGCAATATTTGCTCACTCCTCTTTGCAGAACTTGCTCAAGTTCAATTTAATTTGATGGTGACCGTTTGTGGACTGCAGTCTTCAAGTCATTCCACAGATTTTCAGTGGGGTTTTAGTCTGGGCTCTGACTAGGCCATGCAAGGACATTCACTTTTTCTCCTTCAGCCAATGTGTGCTCAGTTTTGCTGTGTGCTTTGGGTCAATGGGGGAAAACTTTCTTCCCATTGTCAACTTTCTGGCAGAGGGCAGCAGATTTTCTGCAATTTTAGATTTTCCTTCTATCCCGACAAGTGCTTCAGTCCCTGCTGCAGAGAAACACTCCCATAACAGGACGTTACCACCTCCATGCTTTACTGGAGAAATGCTGTTATTTGGATGGTGAGCTGTATTGGATTTCCGCCAGACATATAGCATAACACCTTTTTCCATGTGTTCTTCAATGTGGAATCTTCAAGGTGTGTTTTGGTAAAGCTCAGTCGTGACTGCATGTGGCCTTTCTTGAGGAGTGGCTTTTTTCTTGCAAACCTCCCATACAAGCCATGCAGAATTTCGGAGTGACGTCCTGCTCCAGGGAGGGTCTGTGTTGTACCGAATACCTTCCACTTCTTATTAATAGACTTCACTGTGTTTCTAGGCATTGCTAAAGCCTTTGGAATTTTTGGTTGGTGTTATATCTTTCACTTGGATGTTATAAGTTGCACTGAGTAAATACAGCTGGATAAAACACAAACTGTGTCTGTCTTCATTTCAGGCTGCAAAGCCACCAAATGTGATTATTTTAAAGGGAGTGATTCTTTTCTATACCCACTGTACATTAAAAATAAGGCAATATGCAAATAGTTTTAAACATGATGGACAATGACCAAGAAAAGGACATGACACTCCTACCTTTACATAAAGCAAAATCACGATGAGTCTCAATTCAGTGATATTAAACTATATTCCAGTCATGAATTTAATCAAGCTATTTTACTATTAATGACTTAAGTAGGAGTATAAAAGGGAAAATATATGATTCCGCTTGCTTTTCATTCCTGGTAAACATTGTTAAATGAGCAGTTATTATCTAAATGATGGCAGTACTGTCAGCTTCTTGACCAAGAGAGGGAGGGAGAGAAACACTTGTGGAGTTATATTTTCCTTTAGCATTCACAGAGGTATGTAGCCTAGGTCTTCATGCTGTGTTTACCCATCAAATTAAATGGCAGGGATATTGTACACCTATGCCCTGTTAAACTCAGTGTTTCATAGAGGCTCCATGATTTAAAGGACACACCAGCCTGTGTAAGCACCTTTAAATCAATGAGAGCGCGGTAATAACATAATCTTTAATGCCAACAAAACATCATACGAACTGTAATCCAGTTTCTAACAACCTAAATTAGTTTCCGTTTCATCACGCACTGAATCATTTAAAGAACCAGCCTCGAGTTGGGGGACAATATCTACCGCAAACCCCCACATAAACAGAGAAAAAAGCCTCAGGCTTGCTCATTTGTTTCCAAGGTAGGCTAATTTAAGATCGAGGTGCGCTCGAGGTGGAATACGAAACGGGAAAGGGCCTAATGAGGCTTTAAACCACGGACCGGTACGCGAGGGGTTAACGACATTACAAATGATGGCAGCGGAAAGTTGGTCGTGTTCCTCCGGGCGGCGGCACCGCCAGACAGCGCGAGCGCAGCAGCTGCGCGCGGAGGGGCGGCTCGCGCGCAGGGCAGCGTGCCCAGCGCAACGGTCCCAGGCGTTGTTAATCACGCGCTTCCCGTCCTCTCTCTCCTCATTGTGCTGATTTGCAAGAGCAGATTAATCAGAGCGCGGGGGCCTTGATGAAATTTTGCTGTTATTGTGCCCAATTTTAGCAACATCTTTTATTATCTTCATTATTCATTTATGATTATGCAAATGACATTTGCGTGTTTCTTTGCAGATTACTTTATTCGCTCGACATTGTTTGTGCGAATTTAATTATTAAGTATTATTACGCTCACGTTTCCGTCAATTTTCCGAGGCTTGGTTTCAGCTTGATTTCTCCTCCAGCTGCTCTTCCTCTTCGATCTGTGCCAAAATCAAAGTGGCTAGCCTACAATAGGGCCAAATAAACTCCCCTCTATTTAATAAGGAGTTATTCCCTTGTTCTCATCTGCGAGTTCAAAGCAATGATGGGGAGAAACGCACATATTCATTTTAATGAGCGTAAATTGAATTTAAGTTTGCACAGAATCGACTGCAATTAGGCGCTGCCTTAATGACAAATTAATCTTTTTCTCTTTTATTCACTGGAATTTGTTTTTCAAAGGCTTTCTGTGGCAGCAACAGAAGGGTGCCCCACAAAGAATACCAGTTTCAGCTAGATCCTAGAGATGATAGTGAAATTAAAGCTTTATAGTTAGCACACTCAGATTAAATAAGCAGACACATTTTTTGCCTTTGCCACATTTCTATGGACACAGACAAATTGTATTGATCTAAATACCATCAAATAATGATAATACATGTATTTTTATTTATTTTTTATTTTTTATCAAATTCCTGATTAAACCTAGGCTACATTTCACAGTTTGAAAGTGTGTGAAATCCAAAGGTTGTGGGAGCAGTGTTGCTTTGCCTCATTACTGTTCTTCCTGAGAGAGAGAGAGAGAGAGAGAGAGAGAGAGAGAGAGAGAGAGAGCAGAAATATGCGGTCATCTGGTTTGATTACTATACCAGCTTCTAAAAATGGAGGTTGGTACGTGCTGATTGGCATTCAGAGAAGCAGACGGAAGTGAGTGAACGAGAGTTCTTCCAAGATTTGGTTGGATTTTGGCGAGGGAACGTAGAGCTCCTTTCTAATATCCCGTGCTTTTGCTGTCTGCAGTGGAGTAGAGGATAAACCTATGTATGTTCTCACCTAAGGTTATTGCAAAGGTTAATGAGTATGCATAGGATGCTTCTCTGATGAGCTAATCAAGAGCATGTTCTGCCAGAATCTATTGCTGCTTTATGTGCGCCTGGGAAGCAGCTACTTCCAAGATGGGCATTTGTTGTTGTTAACTATACTATTATTATTAAAATAAAATAAGCACATTTTCCTATAATTTTAATTATATTTTATTATATATATATATATATATATATATATTGGCATTTCTATATTTCTTGTTTGTCCATGTTTAAAAACATTTTTTACATTGGAAGGTGAATAATCACTCGATTAAAGGAATAGTCGTGTGGATTGCTCATGGATTATTGTGATGTTTTTACAGTATCAGCTGTTTGGACTCTCATCTATTCCTTTAACTTTATAAAATATATTGTCTGTAAGCTCATTCTAACATAGCATCTTGATATTATTAAAATATAGCATGAAAAAAAAACAAAAAAATATTTGCATCACTAATTTTCCTTAACAAGACTTCTTTGGCGGCATGTTTAACATCAAAATGCCCCATCCAAAGTCATTACTTAGGCATCATCTAGGAAGTACTAAATAGTACACAATCTTAAAAATAAAGGTTCTTTATGGTTCCACGAAGAATAGTCAACATACCTTTCCATTGCAATTTTATATGGTGAAAAAAGGTTCTATGGATTATTAAAGTGCCCCTATTATGCCATTTTAAGGTTCCTAATATTGTTTTGGTCTCTTACAATATGTTTACATGCATACAAGGTCAAAAAACGCTTTAGTTTTCTCAAAATATGCATTTAATATCACCACATTTTCCAGTGATTCTCAAATGATTCGTTCGAAGCAGCTCTAAAATTCAGTCTCTCTATACCCCTCCTTTCCGTGAGCCCAGGGACAGACTGGGAGTAAAAAACGGCCCTGGATTTTCCCCCAAATAGGCCCCACCAGAACTACACACAGCCACTACTATCTCACAATATTACAGCAGTCAATGTATCACATTGACTGACAGGCAACTCACCAGAACCATTGGCTCAGGAGCAACTGCTGCTGCCTCTCCCTCATCAGGCTCAAGATTGGGGTTACTGCTGCCTGCAATTGCACTGCAGCTGGCAGAATTATTGCCAAACATCTCTGTTATATATTTATTTACTTTTTTGCATTTTGTAGCGTCAGTCTCTAAGGACTTAGCTTTTTTTCTTTTAGCTTCTCCCAACCGCCTTTAACTTTTTTTTTTGCTTGCCATGACGAGGCCACTCTCTTTCACGTCAGTTTCATTTTATTATAAGCAAAAAAAGATTGCATTATAGGGCCGCCTTTTGTCGGCTGTCAACGTCACTGACACTGTTTGATGATGACTTTGATAATGAACCATCCAGGCCGACGGATGTTCTGGACTTCTTCAGAAAGTCCAGATGGCCAGTCTGCCCCTACATGAGACTACTCTGCTCTGATTGGTCAGATGGCCCAGTCTGTTGTGACTGGTCTACCGCATACAATGCGTTTCGGAATGTTATGCCCATTGCCATAGTTCCGTATTTTGAATGATCGATAGAAAATATAAACAGTTATTATTTATCATACTTACAGGTTGTGATTCAGTGGAGCCAGCTAGTCCAAATAAACTGGGTAGTGAACCATCTTTCAAGGCAAGCATTTTGTGAATCCCATGTTGAACTGCCCGAGATTAGGGAAGCAGCTGTGAGTAAAATGATGGGAACACAAAAAAGATTGGGGTTGTACTGCTGTGGTACCGTGGAAAAAATGTATTTTGACCACTGATTCTTTGCAGCCTCATCTTTCTGAAGTTAAAATAAAACAACTTTACTTTCACAGCATGGGACACAGTGTCTTCTTGACATGAAGAAGCTACAGTGTTTGAGGGTGGGGTCAAGTTGTTCGCGGCCGGCCAGCGTAGAAGGTAGGCAGGCATTATGCAAATGTGTTACCCCTTGACGTGTAGCCATCACGGAAGTGGGATTCAAATTACTGACAACTCGTTTAGGCTGTTCATAGTCAATTGTTTCCTTTGGGAGACAATAACTTTATTTATCGTGCACTTTTGGCTTTACAACTTTGCAGATTGCTTATTCACATACAGCTCCATTACACACTACACGAAAGGCAATATTCAAAATGGCATAATAGGGGCATTTTAAAATGTTCTTCACATTAAGAAAACTAATTGTTCTTTTAATCACTGAAAGATTCTTTAGGGAACCCAAAATGGTTCTTTTATGGCATTGCTCTGGAAACCATGCAAACTTCGCATGATCATTCATGTGCTTGGATCTTATAATACAATATTTCAGGTTATGCCTGAAGGCAGTGTATGTGCATATTTGCATGTGAGATACAAATTCCACCGCTGATTCTTCATGCATCAATTTTCAATTCTGGTAGCATGCATGTTTGCTTTAGGAAAGGGTGAGGGCCTGTGGGAGCCTGCCGCAAGGACTTAGGAAGTGGGTGTCTCGGGAAAAGGGTGGGGTTTGTGCAAATGATGTGTCCTATAGGGCACCCTCTTCCTATTCCTCTTCCTCTGATTACTCATTAACATTAGGCCACCTTGTGGCACGCTGCTTTTTCTGATGGGGGTGCACACTTGCATGCCCTCCCCTTTCTGAGTTGTGCCACTGCTTGTCCTGACCTAATGGAGCCTGCCCCCGCTGCCATGGCCTTGTCTTTGGCTGGGAGGAACAGCTGTCTACACTAACGAGGGCATCATTGAATACGTTTACATGGACAACAATAATCCGATTTTAACACGATTAAGACAATACTCTGATTAAGAATCTACCATGTAAACAGAGATTTTTGATTACCTTAATCTGGCTAAAGCCATATTAGAAGTAAACAGAAATTGAATTAAGACATGTGGAGTATTCCTATTTTAGTCGCATTACTGAAGTGCACTATAGACATGTAAACACCTTAATCACATTATTACGCGTAGGACTTTTCGCCGCATTTTGCGACAGGATACACACATGGCAGTGGTCAACCGTTTGACGGCAAATAAAAGAGCTTCAACACTGCCATCGTCTGTATAAATGATAATTGTTAATAAAAATAAATGTAAATTAAAATAAACAAATAATTAACTGCACTTGAAGCTTTTCATAAAATTAAAAATGAAACTGTACATGACATCATCACAAAGACGAACTATATGTTTATACGTGAAATTCCGGAAAGGACATCGGATTGCGTCACTTGGGACGTAATAACGTGTGCCATTACTTGAACTATGTACTGTAACATGTAAAACAAGAACATGAAAGGAATATTCTAAAAGCAACTCATGTAAACACCATAATCATAATATTGGCTTATTTAGAATAAGGTAAATAATTAGATTACTGATGTCCATGTAAACGTAGTCATTGTCGTGATGAACAAAACGACACGGTTGCATACGAGTGAGCAATACCACCACTTGGACTCCACGAGGCCCCGGGACACGGAAACAATGTCTTAATAAGAATATGTGCCATTACAATAATTAACACAGCTCAACGTCGAGTCACTGTCAGATCTCCAGACTTTCAGGAAGGTTTTGCATTACCCAGAAGCAGACAGAGTTGAACCTCCACCGAGAGGCCTTTTTTGAACCGCCTGCTGGACTGAGGCAGGACAATGAATGTTTTCTCACGAAACAGAGCCTGGGAAGTGAGTATTATTTGAACAAGGTGTAATGAACACTTTTAATTATGTGACATGTATATTGTAGGCTGTTATGAAGCAGCTATATTTGTTTAAATAGCATTGTGGCAGGAGTAATGAAAGCTATGAATCATATCTTAAGTATATGTGTATGTTAAACCACAGCAGTACAAACTTAGGACTGCACTACTGTTTTCACAGTAATATCTCTTACATAGGTTGGTGTTGGCAAGTGTTATCAGGAGAAGAAAAGGTTTCTCCAGGGAGACTATACTGCTATAAATGTAGTATAAGTTGCATTGGGTGTGAAGCATCAGCTAAATCATTTTATTCATGAGTATTCTTGTCTTATTTCATGGTTAAAATATCTAAAAATCCTCAGTTTTTCTCATGTTTGTCTCATGTCAAGAGTTCATCAATTATTCACCCTCATGTCATTCCAAACTTAAATGGAGATATTTTTTTATCGATATTTGATTATCAGTTTATATGATGATTTAGTTTAGGCTTTTAGCAACATATAATTGATCAATGCACATACTGTACATAAAGAACATTAAATATGGTCAACGGAAGCTCATATGGATTATGGTTACTTGCATTTTTCATAAAACATTTCAAAGTTTTGGGTGAATAGACTTTCAATGGAGAGACAGAAAGTGTGTCAGATTTCATAAAAAATATGTTCATTTGTGTTTCAAAGATGAATTAAAGTCTGATGAATGTCATAAAAAGATGTGAGGGCCAGTAAATGATGACAAAAGTGTAATTTTTTTGGGCAAACTATTCCTTTAAAACAGTAAGAGTAAAAAATAGTCTGCCAGAGCAGTAAGACGAATGTAAAACTTATTGAGAAGAAATTTTTTGCAGTGCAATATGAATAGGTGATATTACAAAACAAAAACAAAATAGTAATCTTTCGAAGAACAATAGGGCCTTAATAAGGGATATTTATTTACTTAATATCACAACAGCAAGTAAGTCACGAATCAGACAAGTATTCAGACAAGTATGATATTGATTTTATACAACTATAAAATATTGAGTTATATTGAGTTAATATTGAGTAAATTTAGACACAATGCTGAATATCTATTTTTTACTCTGCAATGAAAACGTCTCTAGGTTACGTATGTAACCATGGTTCCCCGAGGGAACGAGACGCTGAGACGAAGTCACTTTGGGAACGCCCCTGCGTGACCGCGTTCTGAAGCACGTGTCAAATCAGTCCAATGGAGTAGCGAGACGTCACGAGCGGGGTGACGTAAGCACCAGAAAGTATAAAAGCGCATCCGGCAGAGCACAAACCAGCTTCGATGAAATAGCACCTGGAGGGATGCAGGGAGTATGGCAAAGAGACGCAGCGTCTCGTTCCTTCGGGGAACCATGGTTACATACGTAAACTAGAGACGTTCCCCTTCAGGAACTCGAGCTGTGTCGAAGTCGCTTTGGGAATGAGAATACCCACTGCGCCATACTACCAAGTCCCTGCCTGTGTGTGTATCTTGCGAGCACATCACGAAGAGAGAACTTGGGAACCTGGGGTACATGCCAGGTCTAGGTTGTAAAAACGGACAAAAGTGTGCGGAGAGGACCAGCCCGCCGCAGCACAAATGTCCTGCAAGGCCACACCCAAGTTGAAAGCCTTGGAGGCCGCCACACTCCTGGTCGAGTGCGCTCTGACCCCCATAGGTGACGGGAGGCCAGAGGACTCGTAGGCTAGTGAGATGGCCTCGACCACCCACCTACTCATGGTCTGCTTGGTCGCCGGAGATGCTTTCTTTGGCGGACCAAAACAAACAAATAGCTGATCTGCCTTACGCCACGGGGCAGCTC
>NW_015505796.1:733636-734934 GCF_001515645.1 Sinocyclocheilus grahami | reverse complement strand
GGGTAAAGGAATGCCCTAACCATGCCTGGAGCAAATTCCAGGCACGAAACAGAAAGTGCCTGAAGATCCCAGATCCTTTTTAGTGAGGAAATAGCGAGGAGACAGATGGTCTTGAGCGTGAAAATCTTGACCGCTTTCCTAGTGGTGGGAGCTCTGGACTGGAGTATAGTCTCAACAACCTCAGTTGAGAGACCAGATGCTAGGAGCTGTGGCCCCTCAGGAGCCATGCCCACAGATTCCATAACTCCGGGGGTGAAGAATGGAGCCCCCCGCCTGAGAGAGGAGGTCCCTCCTGATCGGAATCTCCAGCGGAGAGCCGTAGAGGAGGGACCCAAGTCCGAGAACCATACTCGGGCCGGCCAGAATGGGGCTACTAGCAACAGACGGACCCCATCCTGGCGTACCCTCGCCAGAACTCCCGGGAGCAGAGCGATCGGGGGAAAAGCGTACAGACGAAGCCTCGGCCACGTCTGCACCATGGCATCCAGCCCCAGTGGAGCTGGATGCGTGAGGGAGAACCAGAGCGGACAGTGTGTTCTTCCCGATCTCCCTGGGCAGAGCGGCCACTCATGACCGCTCCCCAGCCCGTGAGAGAGGCATCCGTCGTTAGCATTACGCGACGACAAGGAGCCCCTAACATCGAACCTTGAACCAGGCACCAACGTTTTCTTCCACATGTCTAAGGCACGTAAGCATTGATCATGCTTACGTGACCTTGATCATGCGAAGCGGATTCCCCCTTGGGGAAAATCCCTTAGTTCTGAGCCACCACTGCAAGGGTCTCATGTACAGCAGGCCAAAAGGTATCACTTCTTGGTGTTTAGTCTTAACCCCAGCTCTCTCATTTGGGCGAGGACAACATCTCGATGCCGAGCCGCCATCTGCTCCGATTGAGCTAGTATTAACCAATCGTCGATGTAATTGAGTATGCGGATGCCCTGGAGTCGCAGAGGAGCCAGAGCAGCATCCACACACTTCGTGAAAGTGCGGGGTGAGAGTGACAGGCTGAAGGGAAGAACTCGATATTGGTATCGCCCCCGAAAGCAAACCTTAGGAACTTCCAATGTTGAGGGAGTATGGAAACATGGAAATAAGCGTCTTTGAGATCTATTGTAACAAACCAGTCCTCGGACTGGATTTGAGATACTATCTGCTTGATAGTGAGCATCTTGAACCGAAGCCGTTTGATAGCGCGGTTCAGAAGACAGCGATCTAAGATCGGACGCAACCCCCCATCCTTCTTCGGAACGAGAGAGGTGGAACACGTTCTATGGCCCCCTTCCTCAAGAGAGTATCTA
>NW_015505796.1:709839-733516 GCF_001515645.1 Sinocyclocheilus grahami | reverse complement strand
CAACAGCGGGACCGCTACCAGCGGGATCGCGAGCCTGGCCGCTCTCATCAAACACAGCCAGGCGAGAGCGGAGCATACGCAGCGAGAGTAACTCGCAGTGATGACAATCAGCTCCTCGAAAGCTGACCGTGCATGCTCCGCTCCCAAGCAAATGACACACAAATCGTGTGTATCCCCCGCCGCCAGATATCGTGGGCAGGGAGGAACACAGCGTTTGTAATGCCGTTCGCTCGCCATAGACTTTTTCATGATTGTTTTTTATATATGCTTGTGCGGACAGACAACAGTAAATAGACAGACACATACACAGAGTGCTACTGAAGAGCAGAAGCTGGTTTGCGCTCTGCCGGATGCGCTTTTATACTTTTTGGTGCTTACGTCACCCCGCTCGTGACGTCTCGCTACTCCATTGGACTGATTTGACACGTGCTTCAGAACGAGGTCACGCAGGGGCGTTCCCAAAGCGAGTTCCTGAAGGGTAACATTTCCAAATGAAGACAAAACATGAACTGGGCAGCATCTCCAAGCAACACATAATTTATAATGAATCAATGAGTATATAATTGCTTGAATCAATGGTTCAGTGACTCACTCATAAACACAGTCGCTTGTCGCCAACTAGTGGCGTAATGACTGTCTTTCTAACATGCTTGTGCACACAAACATACACAGCTACTGGAATAAAGTGTTACACTTAGAGCACTCGATTAATGACTTCCCCATTTTCTTGGAGCATTTGTGTATTCTGAAGCATTTCTAATTAGCAGTGAATTATGGGGCTTAGTGATGGTATAAAGTGTGTGTTTGTATAGGAAGGTGAAAATTGGAACTTGTGTGATTGAGATTCAATACAGTGGCCCGGATAGTTTTCCAATCTCTTTTGTTTTGTCCTACATTGTTATAATTACAAATTCCTATCTATGCTATGTAGTGAATTTGATTATGAGTCCCTTGAAGAAGGCTGCACAAATTCACTGAATGTGAACTGAAACCATAAAATGTGCACCTGGTGAAGAAAGATGGCAGGTGGATAAAAAACAAACAATCAATAAAACGGATTTAGAAAAAGGTGCTGAGCTCCCTATTAGTGTCCTTAATAACATTGTTTGCTTAAATATAGAGATGCATTGAAATGCTCAAGTCATAGCAGTTATGTACAGGAGCCGTGTATTAATGAGTCATTGCAGTGCTATAGTATGTTTAATTAGCTGCTTTATATAATTAGGTGTTCATTTCTAATGAAGGGAATTCACTGTGAGTGGCACATCTGCAATAATAACTCATGCAATCAGCAGTGCTCGGACCCATGCAACTGCAAATGAGACTCGCTTACCCCGAAATGAATTACATCTCTGCACTTTCTCAGAAAGTCCATTAATTAAATCTCCTGACATCAAGATCTTTTTCTTAATTTCATGTACCATTAGCATAATAGATACAATTTGAGTTAGCACAATGCGATCAGTTTAATGGATGCTATTTATTTTACTTTATTATTTAAAGGTCTGGTAATACATGAAGAAACATAAATTTAGTTGTATGGCCCCTTTATGAGGAATTCCCCTCAGAGCCCTGTACCATCACAGATGTTCGTTAAAGCTTGGTCACATGCATTTGGCCAGTGTTTGTCGACTTCATTAATTTGCACTGCGGAAAGGCTGTAATTTCAGACCGTATTGGCAGTGTAACCCTACTTTTGTACTCTGACTGGCTTTCACATTCATTACAAATAGACATTCATTCCCACCAGTGCCATATCTTAGGCCTAATGTTTGTTTGCCTAATGTTTCGGTTGTAAAAAGGGGAAGGGTCAATGATGTGATGCTCATTTTTGTCTAATCAATTAATTTATTAAAACATACATTAAAATGCAATTTATACAATACAACTCCTTGAACAAACCTCTTCAGTGATGATAATGTTTTTTAATTTCTGAATTAAAAGGGGCACAATTTGAAAAATCTCTGAAAAGAAGATCTACCTTACTGTTAAAATATACTTTTCCAAGAAAACTGCTTAACATATTATTATTATTTGAAAAACATTTGTCTGCCAAATCAAAGTCATGATGTGAAACCGACATTCAGAAACATAATGAAAAAAAAAACGGGGAAAAAAATGGAAAATTATATTTTAGCAGGACCACCTCTATGACTGTGTGTTAAAGGGATAGTTCACCCAAAAATGAAAAGTATGTCAATAATTACCCACCCTCATGTTGTTCCAAACCTGTAAGACCTTCGTTCATCTTATGAAAACAAATTAAGATATTTTTGTTGAAATCCGACATCTTTCTGACCCTCCATAGACAGCAAGGGTCCTACCACGTTCAAGGCCCAGGAAGTTACCAAGAACATAGACATAGTAGTAATGTTATGCTCGACACTGAATGACACTGTTATGCTTGACTTTTCACATCAAAGCACTGTATCTGAGCTTGATTCATTTTGCCAAAAGCACGTGATCTATGACGTTTGAAGCTTCATACGTCTGAAAACCATGTGACTGCTTCAGTATTTGGTTCAAACGAAGCTAACCTCAGCGCCATTTCCTTTATGTTATATTACTTTACAATGTGTTATCATTGTTTTTTTTCAATATCGTAATTAAATATTTAGCTCAAATGAACTTGGCCTATGAAATAACAGGACTGAGGCAGAGTTAAAATAGACAGATCACAGATTTAATTTAGGAATTTATGTTTCATTTATTTGACTTATTTTAGTGCCAGTACACCGACACAAATGAATGGCTTTGACAATGACCATTATTTATGTACAATAAAATAAAACAAAAAAATCAGTCGTAGAACCAGATGTGAAACCAGCGGTTGTAATAGAACACAGCAGTTTGGAAGGTGTTATTCATTTTTATGACCACTAGTTGGCCACAACATAAACTGTGCTGAAAAGCTTCGAGTAATGAACCCTTTTGGTTAAGAACGCTTCACTTCACCATCACTACAAAATAGTGCATGTGACATCAGTGGTTCAGCCGTAATTTTATGAAGCTATGATAATATATTTTGTGCGCAAAAAAACAAAAATAACAACTTTATTCAACAATTGTGACCCCTGCTGGCAAAATGAGTCGGAATGCGCACGGGCTAACTTTGAGCTACAGGCAAAAAAAGTGAAAAATGTCGATTTTACGGTTTTCACAAAAATTTGTTCATTAAGTAATCATTTTAGATGTTTAATTATCTTTATTTTTACATTTTCTGAGAGGAGTACCTTTTCTCCACTCGTTTCTCGCGTTGACTGTCATCCGAAGCACGCGCATAAAAGCGCTTCCGACTGAGCGCGATCCTGATAAATATACACAGTATATTACAGTATTTCAGTATTCACGCAAACATTATCTGTTATGTCTTAAGTGAACGTTTGGGGAACTGTTGGGAAAAAATGTCTCAGGTTACACATGTAACCATGGTTCCCTGAGGGAACGAGATGCTGCGTCGAAACGCTATGGGAACGTCTTCAGCTTGACCATGCTCTGAATCACGTGTGTTATCAGTCCAATGGATGAGCGAGACGCCACGGGCAGGGTGACGTAGTGACCAGGATGCTTAAAAGCACGTGCAGTGGCTACAGCGGCAGCTTCTGGGAAATGAAGTAAGCGCTTGCAGGGATGCCGGAAGTATGGCACTGAGACGCAACGTCTCGTTTCCTCAGGGAACCATGGTTACATGCATTACCTGAGATGTTCCCTTTCAGGAACTCGAGCTGCATCAAAACGCTATGGGAACGAGTATGCCCACGCCGCCATACTTACAAATCCCTCCCTAGTGTGGAAGATCACAGCTAAAGTGAGAGAAAGGAGCCAGGAGTGGTGAAGAATGCAGGTAGGCACCTGACAAAGTAGGTGGGGACATCCAGCCCAAAGGTCAAAGGAGTGAGCCTTGACCCCCAAAGGAGAAAGGAGATCAGAGGACTCGAGGCTATGGAATAGCATCCTGATCCACCGCTTAGCATAAGCTTCTCTGGCTGGAGGCCTCAGCCTCAGTGCACCGTGGAGGAAATGTGTAACAAGGGGGTGTGGCCACCGAGAGGGGCATGGTAGGCCGCAATGGCCGCTACATAGACATTCAGGGTGGAGTGGGTCAGCCCTGCGGAGAAACAGGCCTGCAGGAACTCCAGCACTGTACCAACAGGGCAGTCAACTGGGTCGAGCTGGCAGTGTCCGCACCAAGAAGTGAAAAGCTTCCACTTCAAGGCATACAGTTTCCTCGTGGAGGGAGCTCTGGATTGGAGGATGGTATCAACAACCTCAGTTGAGAGACTGGAAGCTACAAGTTGTGCCCCCTCAGAGGCCACACTCACAGTTCCGGGCGGAGGTGAAAGATCGTACCCTCCGCCTGTGAGAGGAGATCCATCCTGACAGGAATCTCCCATGGAGAGCCGTTCGAGGAGGGAAATCAGGCCTGAGAACCATACTCAGAATGGGGCCACTAACAGTAGACGGACCCCGTCCTGTCGCACTCTCTCCAGAACTCCCGGGAGCAGAGCGAGCGGGGGAAAGGCATACAGACGAAGCCTCGGCCACGTCTGTACCATGGCATCCAGGCCTAGTGGAGCTGGATGAGTCAGAGAGAACCAGAGGGGACAGTGTGATGTCACTCGAGTCGCAAACAGGTCCACCTGAGCCTGGCCAAAAACTCTCCATATTTGCTTCACCACCTCGGGGTGAAGCCTCCATTCCCTGGGCCTCGACAGGATGTCTGCTCCCATATTGACATGCCCCGGGATGTGAACTGCGAGAGGAGTTTGCCCTGGGAACACACAAGGATCTGGTGTGCCAGCCTGTAAAGGGGGAGCGAACACAGACCTTCCTGGTGGTTGATATAAGAGACCACCGCTGTGTTGCCGGTGCACACCAACAAATGGCAATCTCTTAGGTCTGGGAGAAAGTGTTTCAATGCTAGAAACACGGCCAGCATCTCCAGGCAGTTGATGTGCCATATGAGATGGCGACCGCTCCACAGACCAACCGGTGAGGGACGCGTCCGTCGCTAGCATTACGCGACAAGGAGCTCCCAGCATCGAGCCCCACAAGAACCAATGTCCTCCATGGTTTCCTCCACATGTCTAAGGCACGTAGGCGGCGCCTCGTGACCTTCAGCATGCGGAGCGGGTTTCCCTTCAGGGAGAACCCTTTGGTCTTGAGCCACTACTGTAGGGGTCTCATGTACAGCAGGCCAAAAGGTATCACATTGGACGCAGCTGCCATCAGACCCAGCAGTTTCTGGAACTGCTTGACAGTGAGTTACCAGCCTTCTCTCGCTCTTGTGACTGCAGTGAGGATCGACTCGATCCGAGCAGGAGACAGACATGCCTGCATCGTGGTCGAATCCCAGACCACACCCAGATAAGTGGTTCTCTGTACTGGAGAAAGCACACTGTTCATGGCGTTAAGTCTTAACCCTAGCTCTTTCATGTGAGCGAGAACGACATCTCGATGCCGAGCCGCCATTTGCTCAGATTGAGCTAATATCAACCAATCGTCGATGGGGTTGAGTATGCGGATGCCCTGGAGTCACAGAGGAGCCAGAGCAGCATCCACACACTTCGTGAAAGTGCGGGGTGAGAGTGCAAGGCCGAAGGGAAGAACCTGATATTGGTAAGCTTTTTGCCCCTGAAAGCCAACCTCAGGAACTTCCTGTGATGGGGAAGGATGGAGATGGGCCAAGCTCTAGGAGTGCAGGCCTCAGCATAACGACTCTCTAAAGCGAGAGGAGGCCTCTACACCCCACGCTAGCCTGAACTCACAGACTGTCTTAGCGGAGCTCTGGCGAGTTGAGGCCTCAGAAACTCTCTTTATCGAGAGGAGACCTGACGACACTCGCAGAAAAAAGGCCGCTCTTGGAGCGGAGGCCTCAGCATGACCACTCTCTAAAGTTAGAGGAGGTCTCTCGCAGTGAAACCCTCCATCCTTCTTTGGAATGATGAAGTACCGGCTTTAGAACCCGGACTCCCTGACGAGAGGAGGGACCACCTCAATGGCCTCTTTCCGCAAGAGAGTGTTTACTCCTTGTTTCATTACCAGAGCCTGCTCGGGGCCCACCGAGACACATTTGGCAGTAGTTTCCACGCTGCCAAATAGTCTACTAAGGGAATCAGTCTCTCGAGACTGACCTCTGGTGTAAACAGAGCGGCTAGGTCGGTGCCCTGAAGCGGCGAACCGGCAGGGGATGGCTGAACTAACTACTCTAGAGACCTCCGAAGAGGTAGCGAGCCTCTTAGTACTGCTACGTTTCCGGGTGGGGACTGAGAGAAGCGGCCCCCGCTGACCACCTCAACCTCCTTGGAGGAAGAAAGGTAAAAACGTGCTCTCACTCGAGAAATTGTTATCCCAAGAGCTCCTGTATATCTAACTTCTCATAGTCAGATAAAATACTTAATTTAATTCCTCAGAATTAAATGCAGCAAAACAACCAGACAAGTAAAATATGGTCTGGTGTGATAAGATTCATATAAAAAAACGAGAATGATGTAATGCACGCATTGCCTCGGCAGCGCGCAAGCCGCTCGGTTATACAAACAATATCAATCTCCTCGGAGAAAGATAGCTGCAGCAGCGAGCTCTCACTCAGAGGGGGAAGAAACCGGGTTTCCGAACCCCGAGAGAGAGTGCTAGATCTAAGGAATGCGGGTGGAGATAGGGAGAGCCCGTCTCCAACCCGTCCACCAGATCATGTGCGATCCCTGCGATTTCAATCGATGCCGTGCCTCAGCAGCATCGGGACTGGAACTGCAAGATCACAGGCATGGACACACTCCTCGGAGCGGCCCTGTGAGCGCGGAGCATTTTGCAGCGTGAAAAGCACAATCAGCCCCCTCGAAACCTGACTGCGCGAGCTCCGCTCCCCAGTAATGCTGCTCATTATAATATTAGACATAATATGCTTGTGCAACTGGTGCTTATGCAACTGGCGAGCTTATCCACGACCTCCACATCAACCTCCTCGGTGGAAGACAGGCGGAACGTCGAGCCCTCTCCCCGGGGGGAAGAACCGCAGCGCGGGCTTCCGATCCCAGAGAGCAGGCGCTGGATCTGGTGGGTGAGGAAGACGATACGGACTCACCCGTCTCCATTCCCTCCACCAGATCCATATGCGAACCCCACGAGCGCAGTCTCTCCTCCCTCGAGAGCTGACTCTGCATGCTTCGCTCCCTAGCAGACAGCATACAAACTGTGTGTGTCCCCACCTGAAATATAGCGTGGGCAGGGAGGAACACACAGCGTAAACTCTTTTAGTTATAAGTATAAGTGGACAAACAACACTGAATAAGACTCACAACAAATAGTGACTGACACACACACAGAGCGCTTGCTGAATGACAGAAAGCTGCCGCTGTATCCACCGCACATGCTTTTAATCCATTGGACTGATTACACACGTGATTCAGAGCATGGTCATGCTGAAGGCATTCCCATAACGTTTCAACGCAGCTCGAGTTCCTGAAAGGGAACATCTGATGTGTAACATTATATTAGATTCATGCATCACAGTAGGTCTTAATATAGGCTGCTCAATGTTAATCTAATCTAACAATAAAAGAATCGCTCGCTGCTCTTGATTGAACTGCTTTTGTAGTTTTAATAATCAATTTATTTGTAATGAACACACTAAAGGGATTTTTACATTTGATTATTTTGTTTTTCTTGAATGTTTCTTTGTTTAGCCTAGATGTAAAATGAAAAAGGTAATGCACTATTTGTTTTTTACTTATATTTGTTCTACTGTTTCTTTTGCAACTGTTCTTATTTATAGTAACAAAGATTCAATAAAAATAGCTATATTGTAACTATTAATATAGAAATTATTATTAAGAAAAGAAATAGAGGAATGATGCAATGTTTCAGGTGATTTTGCTTTGCAACCTTCAGAAAACTTTAAGATTTTTCTCAAAATTTACTTTGCTGACTCTATCGACTTCAAACAGGTGTAGCTCAGTCATTTTTTGTCTGAGTCCAACAAATCATACATCATTCTGAAGATCTTTTAATGGAGAATGTAAATATATTTTTGAAAAATTGCTCATTGTAACTCCATCTACTGCCATTATGTGAGAGTAACACAATGCATGCACATGCTTCTGTTCGTAAACAAGGCGCAGCGCAAGCGTGTTCTATGTCAGCAGCATCACGCGCATGCGTCGTGTTACTCTCAATAATGGCGGAAGATGGTAACTCGGGAGAGAATAATTGTTGAATAAAGTCGTTATTTTTGTTTTCTTTGCTCCCCAAAAGTATTCTTGTAGCTTTGTAAAATTACAGTTGAACCACTGACCATTTTAACGATGTCCTTACTACGTTTCTAAGTCTTGACCGTGGTAGGACCTTTGATGTCTGTGCAGGGTCAGAAAGCTCTCGGATTTCATCAAAAATATCTTCATTTGTGTTCCAAAGAAGAACAAAAGTCTTACAGGTTTGGAACGACATGAGGGTGAGTAATTACTGACAGAATTTACATTTTTGGGTGAACTATCCCTTTAAGGTCAACAAGTCTGTTAAAATATCAGATGTGGAAAATATCAGGTTGTCGGGTTGAAAAAGAAAAAAGAAAAATAAATGGAAAAACTTTTTTTTTATATAATATTGTACACACCCGTGTTTATTCAAACCGTAGGGAAAAAATGCTTAATGACAAGGCAAGGTTGGTTCAGGTTGTAAAATATCTTGTGTCTCCCCTAAAACAGTATGTGATTATATTACCTTTTACCTTTACAAATATTTTTACAAATTTATTTTAATGGTGTGTGCACTAACATTTATTTAAAGTGTATGGAAACAATGTTATTGATTTTACTTCTTAGTTACACCACATGACATTTTTAGTCATTAAACTGAAATTTGAAAACTGAAATTATTATTTCAAAACCATGAAAAACAACATTGATTCAAAGACTACATTTCTAAAAACGCAGCATTTTCACATTTTTCTTTTCTTTGTCATGGTCACTCTTCTTTGTCACTGACCCCAGTATAGTTAACTTTTATGAAAAATGTCATGGTTGATAATTGCGCTCCGCCTAGCTTGTTTCTTTCCTTCCTTTCTTATATCTTCTTCTTCTTCTACTTCTTTTTTCTTAAAAAAGCACCCTTCATTAAAACAATACAGGATATTTAATTCCTAGCAGTGAATTAGTTGTGACCTTATAAAGGCCTTATCTGGAGGTGAGAAATGATTAGAGTTATAGTGGAGGACAGGTACATCATTATCTCATTGAGTCTTCTGCACTGACTGCTTGCACAAGCGTGTTCCAACTCTGGCTGGCTGTTCAGCACTTACTCTCCTCTTAGGACCCAGGACAGACTTAATCATCAGTATTCCACAAGCGGGACCTGCCCTCCAGTTCTCTTCCCGTCTATTAGAGATCCGGCTTCTGCCCCATGGTAATGTACCAGTCCTCACTAGACTCCTACCGTAAATGAACTGCCCTAATGTGGAGGAGGACTCACTAACTCCATGTAGAAAATGGAATAAATTAGGCTAGGTAAGGACAAGACACAACTTGTATTTATAGAATACTTTATGATTTCCAATTTGGTCTGACAGTTTGTTCTATGCGCTTCCTCGTTGCCATTCCGGGGTTTATTAGTAGACAGTGTGTCTGTGTGCTCCACATAGTCAGGCAAAGACAAGCCGAGAGTTATGGGTATGGTAGAGCGTTAATGGGAATATATTCAGTCTGAACTAGCCAAGTTTCTTTATGAATGATATATGTCACACTGAAAAAATATTTCAAGTGTTACCTTTGTTACTGAGTAGAGTGATTCACCTAACTTCACAATGCATAAAATGTTTTCTGTCCAGTAATTTTAGATAGAAAAAAAAAGACTTTTTGCGCCACATATTCCAGGAATGTCAGCACAGAGGGATGAATAATAGATTATGTCCTGTCCTGAGCTCTTATCAGTTTGCTCTAAATCTTTGCGTCCATCTTGGCGTCCAGATTTTGTCCCGTTTCCTGTGACACAAAGCCTTTTTGACCAGAATCAATTATCTGTGGCTTGCTGGGGTGCTGTCTCATTAGGGGCAGGTTGGGTTACCCCCAAGCTCATCTGGTCATCCAGTGGCGCCACACGCACATGGCTAATGACTGGAGATCGATTGTCCTGTAACCTGAATGCTGTTTGTTTTGGTATAACATTTGCCATGCTCACAATGGCTCATGCATCGCAGTAGACTAACGCACGGCTCACAAGGGACAGCAAGTCAAAGTGCATCATACTGTATGCCAATGGTTTTTCGAATGGACACAGAATTCCATTCATTCTTATTTAAATATGTCATGTTGCACTCTGATCATGTTATAATAAAGCAAACAGGGAGATATTTTTTATTGTTAAATTTAAATTGTTCACTTAACTATCCGTTCGTGAATCAGACTGAATCAGTCCACTCATTGAACTGAGATCCATCGATTTTTATTTTTTTGGACATGTGCTGATTTGAGCATTTAGAATTGGTAACAAGTCAAAACTAAATTACTTCAATAGCAGAAATGTAAAAAAGAAAGAAAGAAAAAGGAATATATGTACTTTAGTTGTACGAGCTGAACAAAATAAACGTGGACACATTTATTATAAAAAGTTAATTTGATTTTTTAAATAATAGGTATGTTTTATTTACACAAATGCAGATTTGTTGAAGTTGTCAAGTTTTGTGCCATTTAACAATAATATGAAAATAGTTTTAATGCTTAATACAGGAATGTGTCTTAAAACTCTCTCTTAAGTGTTTTATTATTATTATTATTTAATTTGTTTTCATTTACTTTTATATATTCGGGATGTATTATTTAAGTATTTATTTATTTATTTACATGTATGCAGATTGGATTTATTGAGGATGTAGGCCTACTCAACAGCCTTTTTGTTAATTGAAGTGGTTTAATAAAGTAGTTAAGACAACAACAACAACAATAACAACAAAAACATACCACTCAGGGATGCTGACTATTTGAAAATGCAATTAGCCTACATCAATAAATCCTTGAATCTTTTGTAACCGGTTCTTTGAAACGAAATGTTCAGAAGAACCTATTCGTGTAAATGAGCCTGTTTGCCCACCAGAACAGTGGCGTATCTTAATGTATCATTGTTTTTGAGCGAATCGGTTGAATGAGTGATTCAATTATTCACTCAGAGAGTGAGTTACCCCTCGAGAGTGCTTCCGCTGTTTTTGTGTAATATGCCTTAATTAACAGGGAAAATCTGCTGATACTCCACTGGTTTTAATCGACTCAATACCCAGATCTCATTCCCCATATCCAACATAGATCCAAAAAACTGATAGTAAGTCGTGTTTTTTCTGCTTTCCTCAATTTTTTTTTTCAGTGTAGAATCAGTTTGCCAATGCCCAAGGAATTCAAGTCTTCTCCTCATTGCTAACAGGCTTCCTCTGGTTTGTATTTGAGTGTATATGGCTTGCATTCTGGGCTCTAACCAGCACAAGCTGATTCGCTGTGGGCTGTCTGTCTGAGAATGCACATTCAGGGTCATGAAGAGCTGCAAAATTGACCGAAAATGTGACTGGAGTGATTTTGTTAGTTCCCATGCTTATTAAGGTCTATTTGTACATAAGTAGTACTGAGGATGTGTGTAATGCTTATTGAATATAGCAATGCTAATCAATTATACATGAAATATGAGCATACGTTATATCTGGGATAATTATAAAAGATATTGATTTGAATTTACTGCAAAATAGAACAGAACCAGATTGTCACGAATCCGGTCCACGAACTTCCGTCTGCTAGCCATCAGAGGTCATCCTTCCCATTTCATTGACTCTCGCACTACACACTGTTGCATATCACCCTGGACTACATATCCCATCATCCACTGCACTGATGACACACACACAGTTGATTACACAGCACTGATTGCACACAGCTGTTATCACTCACACATCCCCTATTTAACTCTCACTCTGATCCCATTCCACTGCCGAGTATTGTATGCGTTTATCTCTCTCTTAGCGATAGCTACTCTACAGAGCCTGTTTGCCTTAGCCTTAGCCTTAGCCTTAGCCTTAGCCTTAGCCTTAGCCTTAGCCTTAGCCTTGTCTGTTTCCTCGTCTTCTGAGATTTTGGTTAGTTTTGTGTAGTTGGATGAAACCTCTTTATGTAACACACTAGTAGAATGTGCTGTTTTTTTTCTTTTTGTCTTTTAGAGAAGCGAGGAATGTGGAGGCTGTCCGTCTCTACCAGTGAGAAAAAACGTATAAACTTGTGGTTGTGAAATGAGTCCTACAATTTGCTGGCATAAATTTGGTAAGTGCTCTGAAGAAATTTCTGATCCAGTATTCTCATGGGAAGCCCAAACTCTACTCTTGTTTGGATTTTATGAACTCCACAAGTAGAAATCAGTTGACAATAAACTAAATTAGGATGAGGTGTGTGCCGTAGGAGGTAATTAAAATGCAATAATGATAAGTATCTGAAATCTAAAACCATTTTATTTCTGGACAGTGTGTATGAAATGGACAAAATGTTCCATCCAACATTTGTTTATCTTGAGTGTCATAGTCAACCCCTTTCCACTGTCCTTTTTTATTTACAGTAGATCAGAGGAGTCCAATCCTGCTCCTGGAGAGCCAACATCCTGCATATCTTTGTTTCAGCCAACCAAAAACACTTGTCTGGACATTTCGAGTAATACTGAAGACCTTTATTAGCTGTTTCAGTTGTGTTTAATTGAGATTGGAGTTTACAGGACAGTGGTCCTCCAGGAGTAGAACTGGAAACCCCTGTGGTAAATAAACAATTTATTTACAGTATTATTGCAATAGCTTTAGTTGTATAATGTACATTATAATTCAGGGATGCATATGGAATCTGCCATTGGCAGTAATGGTCAATAATCTTAACTGTACTTTTGACCTGAGTAACAGTTGTAAACTGTAATCAAAACTGAATGAAGACAGGGAGACAGAGAGTGAGTTACCCCTCGAGAGTGCTTCCGCTGTTTTTGTGTAATATGCCTTAATTAACAGGGAAAATCTGCTGATACTCCACTGGTTTTAATCGACTCAATACCCAGATCTCATTCCCCATATCCAACATAGATCCAAAAAACTGATAGTAAGTCGTGTTTTTTCTGCTTTCCTCAATTTTTTTTTTCAGTGTAGAATCAGTTTGCCAATGCCCAAGGAATTCAAGTCTTCTCCTCATTGCTAACAGGCTTCCTCTGGTTTGTATTTGAGTGTATATGGCTTGCATTCTGGGCTCTAACCAGCACAAGCTGATTCGCTGTGGGCTGTCTGTCTGAGAATGCACATTCAGGGTCATGAAGAGCTGCAAAATTGACCGAAAATGTGACTGGAGTGATTTTGTTAGTTCCCATGCTTATTAAGGTCTATTTGTACATAAGTAGTACTGAGGATGTGTGTAATGCTTATTGAATATAGCAATGCTAATCAATTATACATGAAATATGAGCATACGTTATATCTGGGATAATTATAAAAGATATTGATTTGAATTTACTGCAAAATAGAACAGAACCAGATTGTCACGAATCCGGTCCACGAACTTCCGTCTGCTAGCCATCAGAGGTCATCCTTCCCATTTCATTGACTCTCGCACTACACACTGTTGCATATCACCCTGGACTACATATCCCATCATCCACTGCACTGATGACACACACACAGTTGATTACACAGCACTGATTGCACACAGCTGTTATCACTCACACATCCCCTATTTAACTCTCACTCTGATCCCATTCCACTGCCGAGTATTGTATGCGTTTATCTCTCTCTTAGCGATAGCTACTCTACAGAGCCTGTTTGCCTTAGCCTTAGCCTTAGCCTTAGCCTTAGCCTTAGCCTTAGCCTTAGCCTTAGCCTTGTCTGTTTCCTCGTCTTCTGATTATTGCCTGTGTACTTCGGACTACCTCTCTCGTCTTGCCCTGTTCAGATACTGTTTGCCCCTGCCTGGACCTTTGCATTGTTATTAGATAACTCCTCGTGTCTAGCCCTCTGTATATTGTTAGCCGCTTATCAACCACGCCCGTTTTTGATTACTCTTCTGTCTTGCCCTCATTATACCTGTTTGCCATTGTTCGACCCTGCCTGTGTCTCTGACCTCTTCTGTTCTAAATAAAGCTCGCACATGGAGCCGCACGTCTCGTCAGCCCTGTTACACAGATATTAGCAAGCATGTATTGCACTGAATTTAAAAGTTGACCAGTACGTTCACTTTTGTTATTCATTTGTCTTTTCGCACTCTCCTTTATTCTATTTTTTTTTCAGGAAAAAAAATGGTGACATTTCCTCTATTCACTTTCCTGTAATCACAAAATGACATGCTGTTTTTCTCATTTTCCTAACCAAAAGGGAACACTTTTGTGTTTTCTACATAACAAATAAACAATCAAAAGAGGGATTTTATTTCTTCTTCTTTTTTTTGTCAAAGTTAACATTAAATTAACTTTAAAATTAATTACTTCTGCTTTCTAAAGACTTGTCAGAAATCATGAGATTAATCACAATTATTTTATTCTGCTGAAAACCACATGCTGTTAACTTAACATTTTTATTTTCTACGTTTTTTAATTATTTATTTGAGTTTTAGTAAAATGGCGATATAATACAGTTCCATTATAAAAAGAACATTTTACATTTTAATATATATTGTATATTAATAGAATATACAGTATATTAATGTAATCTAATAAATGTATATCAATATAATATAATGAATATATTTTATAATGCAATTAATTATATTCTTTTTTTATATATATGGTGTTTTAGGAACTGTTTTATCTTAGTTAGGGGTCCTTGGCATCAAAAAATAAAAACCCTGGCATTAAAGAGCAATATGAAATAATGGATTGTAAAAGTTTTGTTTGAGTTCAACTCTAAATTATAGCTTCAGTGTCATATTCCACACATCTTTTCAAGCGACCACTCAAAAATGATTGTGAAATATATGCATGATACATTTTCTTACGTTCATACACAACAGCAAGTGTTATCTCTCTTAATAAGCTTTGTCTTTTGATTTCATCTCATTGAGGAAACATTACCAGTAACACTTATGTGATTAAAGTCATGGAGAAGCTTTTGTATGTATTATATTACCCCACCTCCTTGTATATATAACATAAACAATGAACTTGTGGTGAAGCATATAAGTATTTAGTTGAAGAACTGCTCTTACTGAATATTGTATGTTGCAACTTGGATGCTTACAGTACTTACTATTCATTCAAATGGATACAGTACTTTCTGTAACCTTCCTTCTGCAAGGTGAATGTCATGAACTTTCCTCTCCCTCCTTCTACCTGCTATATGTCATAGCCAATGAAACCGCTTGTCTAGGCTAGTCATAGAAGGCGACACAAACAACACAGCCGTCAACCGCTGAGGTTTTAGACCAGCAGCTCACAGTGGAACCGAGTCCCATAAAACTCACTTTGCAAATCCAGAATTATTAGTGCCTGGCCACAACATATCGTTGCGGTGGGGAAACGGGACTGTACTTTGCTATTACTCATCGGCATCTCGAATATCGTTTGGACAATGCACAGTAGAGAGCCTGCAGATCAATGCAGTCCTCCACAAACACCATTAGTACACAACAGCATATGATCAGTTTACTGAACAAAAAACATTGTGCGGCATCCCTGCACTCAGCATCCCTTTACTGGAAACAATTGATGCCTTGTTGCAGTGAAATTAATCCTCCGAATTCATTAGCCGAATCAGATATTCAATCGACGCGACCCCAAATAATTATGTGGCGGAAAACGAATGACAAACGACTCCTCTGCCTAAAGTTTCCATTAGCTAGACAAGACTGCCGTTTTTCAAATGTGGAAAATATGATACTGGCCAACCTCATCATAATAACAAAACACTAGCCACATCTGAATCTAATTTATCTCTCATTTTAGATTTGTCAGTGTCTTCTTTTCTTTCCAAGGCTCCAGAGAAAGGAAATGAGACGTGAAAGGTGCCAGCGTGATCGGCTGTTTGGGTATCTGTCTGCACTATTGCAATCTACAGAGCAGTTATTTATCCCTCAATGATATTCTTGTATGTTATGCTTACTAATTGGGAGATGAGAGAGACCGAACGAGTGAAATTTCGAACTGCACCCTGTGGATGTTCACTTTCTGCACAAATATATCGAGTTGCTTTCTCTCCAAACATGATCGACATGTTGGGACTCCAGTCCTCTGTGAAGAAAATGCTCTCCACACATGATCGACACAGTGAAACTCAAGTCTCTCTCGTTGAAAATACAATCCAGAGGGTAAATTGCCAACAATTAAACAACGGGCCTCTATGGAGAGGGTGAGAAGCGAACACGCAGCTCTTTCACGCTGTCTGAGTAAAGTTTGGCCCAAATGCATCTAATTAATGGGCTTCTCATGAACCATGTCCAAAAACACCTCTTTAAAATGTACATTATTTTAGGCAAAATAAATTGGCTTGAAGTTCCGTGTCTCCGGAATGAGCGTGGTACAGTCAATTAGTTTAAAATCCCCTGCACTCCAGCACAGGTTTGGTAAACTTTTGAAGAAACAGAGCCTTAGAAAACAAATGACTCTGCAGTTATCCCAGACACAGGGAGATGCACAGCAAATCCTCTTTGGGGATGAAGGTGATGCAATGACTGATGTAATCGCAAATATTTCCAAGCCATATTCACAGGACGATTAATGTCTTTTCCATTCAAATCAGTGGCATGCTAGAAAGTCTTTGAATCATCAGACAGTTTTTGGCATAATGCATTCTGATGAAAAAGAGGCATGTCTAGTCTGTATCTGTCATATTGGATGGTAGATTGTAAATTAACCCAGCTGACATGTGGTGTTATGAAATGAGGTTATTTATTATCGCACATCCTTTATCTTGTGCCAGCCGCATCCCACACTAAGCCACGGCACAGCTGTTCTTCACCATTTCATGCCTTTTTGCTAATTGCACAAGCACACTAATGATGACCTATTTCCATGGGTAATTTTAATCCCACAGAAACAATGTGTGGCTTCATAATATCAGGAAATGAAAAGGTATTCAGAAGAAAGGGGTTCATTCAAAAAATCCCTCAATATCATCTTTTTAAATGTTAAAACATGTATATTAGTCTACATACAGTAATTCTTCATTTTTTTGTGTGTTTCAGGATTATTTTAAATGCAATGTTAGGTTTTTGTACTGTAGCTCTCTTCGTTTCCAAATGATCTGACTGTGACCCTGACCTACAAGAGGAAATGAGATTGTTCCCCTCTTGTTTCTGTAGATCAGAGTGTGTTGAGAAAGATCAATGGTCATCAGCCTTCCATAATGAGGTATATGATATGACACAGATGGTGGTCAATTTCTATTTACTGATGCTTTTGGACCATCACTTCCCCTTTTTACCTCTATCAAACAATTGTTAATCAGGAAGGGCTTAGATAACACCCTCTTTAAAAGCATGTACGCAGAGCAAAGAAATACTGTTCAGTAGCAGGATTCTATTAGTATTATAGTCAGAGGGATCATGTTCATTTATGACAAAGTCAGGTTTTTGTTAAAATATTAAATATTTGATAATGAAGCACACTTATTATTAATTAAGGGGAAACAAAGTTTTCTGTGTTAAAAATTTTTGGGTTCAGTAAGATTTTTCTTTCTTTCTTGAATACTCTCATTCAGCAAGTGATAGTACAGACTATTATAATTTTACAAAATATTTTGTTAAATGAAACGTTATCATGTTTTCACAAAATTTTAAGCAGCACAAATACATTCAGTATTGATAATAAGAAATGTTACTTGAGCACCAAATCAGCATATAGGTTGTTTGCAATCACGTAATTCTGATGATGTGCAAAATTCAGATGGAGTGCAGGAAGTGAAAAGCAGAATGGATGAGATGCAGGAAAGTCCATACTGTAATGGTTTAGACTAGGGATGTCAACGATTAATCGATGATCGATTAATTGACGATAAGAGATGCAATCGATTAGAGCTATCATGGTCGATTAAGTCGTTTAATTTTGGGCTGCGTGCGGCTCATGCGCAAAGCACGTGCGAGCGGCTGTGAGTGACGGTGACGGTATATAAATGCATCATCATTCACTCATAATTACAAATGAAGCTTTTAATGTGATTTAAACTTTAAAAGTACATTAAAATAGAAACAACACAAAGTTCTTCAACATGGAATGCAATAGAAATTTAGTAACAGTCATTTCCCCAGATAATTGTTTAATATTTGAAACAATTAGGTGAAGGTTGCAGGGCTGCGGGACACTGCGGGGGAAGTATAGGCTATTCATTCACAACTTGTTAATTCGTTCCTACGACTTATTAATTTGTGGCCACTTTCCATGTTTCATTAATTTTGTTCCTTAAATAACCCATGATTTAACTAAAATGAGGGAACAAATTAATACATCGAACGGATTCTTAATTCATGGCCATGCAATCTTTAATTTCCCTTAGATGCGAAAACAGTGCTAAAAAGTGACTGACAATAAAATAAACCTGCGAAATTAGAGGGTTAGACGGTGAGGATTTAGGAAAAGAAACAATGCCTAAATATTATTGAATTTGTGGAAATTCGTGACCAACCGGCAAACCAGAACAAAGCCGCGTGAATGTAGGCTATATAGGCTCGAACGGCATCCAAAAGCATGGTCGCAAAATTTCATGAACTTCCGTCGGCTAACCATCAGAGGTCACCCTTCCCATTTTCATTGACTCTCGCACTCACACTGTTGCATATCATCCCGGACTACATATCCCATCATTCACAGCACTGATTGCACACAGCTGGTTCACTAATTGCACACAACACTGATTGCACCCAGCTGTGTCATATCACTCCCTCACTATTTAACACTCACTCTGATCCCTTCTCTCTGCCGAGTATTGTTTAGCACTTATCAGTTTGATAGCTACACTACAGAGCCCTCGTTAGCTGCCTAGCCTAGCCTAGCCTAGCCTAGCCTAGCCTCGCCTAGCCTAGCCTAGCCTAGCCTCGCCTCGCCTCGCCTCGCCTCGCCTCGCCTCTCGGTTTTGTGATCTTCGCCTGTTTTCCTGGATTTATCCCTTTAGTCTTGTCCCTTTTGATTCTGTTCGCCGTTTGCTGACCTTCGCTAGCCCTAGGATTATTCTTGTGTCTTGCCCACCATACACCTGTTTGCCCTTGTTCGACCCTGCCTGTGTTTCTGACCTCTCTGCTTAATAAAGCTTGCACATGGACCCGCATGTCTCACGTCTCGTCGGCTCCATAACAGTCACGATGTAACATTTTCCAGCTAACCAATTATTCCTCTAATAAACAAAGCTTTTATACCACACTTGTCATAATCAGAGTTTATAATTTGTAAATAAATAATTACTGGATTCGAAACAGCAATTAAAATGCGCTGTGACCGACACTGACGGAGCATTCAATGCTGTCACTAAACGGTGATTCCACAACTAGAGCATCGTTCACAAGTTTCTGTAGGACCTAACTAGCTTAGGCACAGGTTTTCAAGCCCTGGGACAAAATGGGATGCTTTAAGGAAAATGTATAGCCAATGTAAGTAATAGGCCTAAAATAAAAATAACAATTTGTTTTCATAAAAAAAAGCAAAATATATCCGACTTAAATAATTAAGCTAACAGATTTAAAACAGAAGTGTGGTGCGGCGCTCCATAAACAAGTTCAGGGAAAGGATGACAACGTGCATTCTGTTTGTTTGCTTTATTTAGCAAAAGCACAAATCTTTTTATTGTGATTGTGCAAAAATAAAAGTAAACACTTTTGCAGATGATATCTTAGGCCTACTCCAAAAATAGATTTTGTTTATGCTTCAGCTGTTCAATCGCGCCGGCACCTCACGCGCACACACCCCACGTATTCTAGCAATTCAAACTTACATCGCAGTCTGTTCATTATCAAAATAAAATACAGTCAACCAAATATATAAAAGGTTACACCGTCAGTTTAAATAGACCGTGATATACCGGTCCACTCTGCTGTTATGCCAAGGACTTTTTTGTTCATGTGAAGAGGATGATCTTTTCCATCTATATGCGAATGCGTGTAAAGTACAAGCCTAGTTTACATAATAAATAATAGTTTAACATTCAAATACATTGCAAATATGGAAACATTTGGATTTGTGCAAAATGAGACGCGAGTAATAAGCTCCAAATACATCTAGCCAAACCCACACTCGCTCCATCTCATATGCATGCAAGCATGCACTGTCACGATCTAATGCACTGTAAATGCCGGATTTTTAAAAACTAATATGCCTACCGGAACGCACATTTTTTAAATCTGACATCTTCCGGAACAGGATCCAGCAGGATCAAATTAAGTACTGGTCATAATACTCGCATACAAATGTTTCATGTGAGCAACAGTGTGTTTTGCTGCAGCAGCGCCGATGGAAGTGGTTCACTGAATGCGCAGCACAGCCACACGAGCCACAGTTACGTTTGGGATCATTTTATTTTAAATGCCATAATGTCAGTTGAAAACATTGCAATAGTGTTTTAAAATACAATAATGAGCACCACGAAACCATTTAAAGAGGCGCGTTCAGCGGTCTCTGTGTCGGGATAGGAAACGTATGGCGCGCTCTCTTCATTTTATCAAATGATCATAATCACATTTATTCATTTTACAATCCTGCTACTGGCATTTTATTCAGACTAAAACCCCTTTAATTCGGGTGAGAAAGAGGGTTTTTTTTTGAGTGGCTTTTGCACATCCTGTCATGCCGGTGACTGCGTGCTGCTGCAATGGACGCATTTTGCTGCATTAAAGTTATCGATTAATCGATTAATTGATCGTTAATTTAAACGACGATCGATCATGGAAATGATCGAAAATTGACATCCCTAGTTTAGACACTATTACAAGAGAAAGGTATAAACAGAAAATCACAACACATGCATTATCATATGATTCATATGATCATATGATTGGGAAGTCGTGGCCTAATGGTTAGAGTGTCTCGTACCGGTAGGGATTATAGGTGGGGGGAGTGAACGGACAGCGCTCTCTCCCACCTTCAATACCACGACTGAGGTGCAAGAGCAAGGCACCGAACCCCCAACTGCTCCCTGGGTGCCGCAGCAAAAAATGGCTGCCCACTGCTCTGGGTGTGTGTTCACGGTGTGTGAGTTCACTTTGGATGGGATAAATGCAGAGCACTAATTCCGAGTATGGGTCATATGTCAAGTCACAAGAAGAAAATACAAATATTCACTGTTCAATTTCTGAAGGGTTGTCTGTTGCTGGACAACATTCCTATTCCTAAACTTGAGCAACTTGTCTCCTCAGCCCCCAGACGTTTGCAGACTGTTATTATAAGAAGAGGGGATGCCACACAGTGGTAAACATGACCTTGTTCCAACTTTTTTGAGATGTGTTGATGCCATGAAATTTAAAATCAACTTATTTTTCCCTTAAAATTATACATTTTCTCAGTTTAAACATTTGATATGTCATCCGTTGTATTCTGAATAAAATATTGAAATTTGAAACTTCCACATCATTGCATTCTGTTTTTATTCACAATTTGTACAGTGTCCCAACTTTTTTGGAATTGGGTTTGTCGATGTAACATTCTAACAATGCATTGTTTCACACATTACATGGTTGGGACCACAATGCAGAGTTAACCCTGCAAATGTGCATGCTAACTCCCCTTCTAAATTATAAGTGTGAAATTTTAAAGTCCTCATGAACAAAAAATTGCATGACTTTAGTGTTGTGACATATTTCCACCTGAAACAGAATATTGAATAGCGGGCGGGGTTTTATTTTAGTGCTCCTCACCATTACAGCAAATTAACAGTTGGAGGAGAGTGGTTAAGGATACTCTATCCAAGACGTCATCATAAAAGGAATGTCAGATTTTGATTAAAGATTACCCAGACAAGCAATTTTTTCTTGTGGATTATCTTGCACGGATTAACTATACACTTTAAGATTAGCAATGTGCGCTAACAAAGTAAATGGTGTACATTTTGATTTCATGTGGACTTTAAAGTCTTTACTTTATGCACAAGTTATTCTCATTTACAGATTTACTATCCAGCGGGCAGAGTAATTACACAAAAAAAGTATCTTGTGACGTTAAAATAGGGTTTCTGTTTAGTGTCTTTGAAGGGATAGTCTCCCCCCCAAAAACGTAAATTCTTTAATTTATTCATCCTAATGTTGATCCAAACTAGGGCTGTAGTACTCGAGTCCGGACTCGAGACATTTTTCTATGGTCTCGGACTTGTCTCGAACTCGTTGGTGTTTGCACTCGGACTTGGTCCTTGGACTCGCCAAGTGTTCTCGTTGGTCTCGACCGAGTCCAGCAATATGCTTTTTTTTCTCCTTCAAAACAATACCACATTTGCATGTCGCACCTGAAAACGTGTGGAAAACGCTAGGCACGCTGCTTTCTCCTTCTTTCCAAAGCGCTCTGTAGCCTGCGCTCTATGCTTGCGCTCCCGTGGCGTCTGCCGTTGCAAAGCAACTACGACCTGCGCTCTCCATGAAGACGCGGAAGTTTCAGCAAAGGAGAAATGGATTTCCAGCACTAAAAATCCCTTGCAGTAGCTCTGCTACTAAATTTATTTAAAAAATGACTATCCTTGTACAGCTATGATCAGCTGTTTCTCCATCCTGGCTTAGCTTTCAATTTTGTTACGGGAAAGGATGAAGCTGATTGGTTGATTCTTGTCACATGACCCGCGGTGCACTTGCTGTGTTTTGAAAAGTTTAGATGTTTCTAATTTAATTTTCTACCTGTTAGATTGTGTTTTATTAACGTCTACACCTACTCCAGCCTTAAACTTAACCTTTGCAATAATTAAATACTAATTACTGTTGTACAGTGTGACAAAAATTACGCTGTATTTATGTGAGCATACTCGGTAGCGCCAAACGTATCCCTTCTAGCCTTAACCGCGCTTGTGTCATATCCCGAGCTTTGCGTGTGCGCGCTGTGCGAAGGCATCAATCATTTACATTTTTGACCACAGACAAGATGTCAGCAAACAGCAGCATTATACAGTATGGTTTTACAAACCACAGAGAATTATTTGACGGGGCACGGAAGAAGAAGAAACACAAGGCCAACTGCAAATTTTGCAACAAAACTATTGCAGAAACCTGTGGGTTTCTAATTTCATCTAATTTCATAAGGCACCTGCAAATACACCACAAAGAGAGGTAAGTTGAGCCGGAAGGCATCCTGAACATAAGAATGAGCCTTTGTATTTGACTCTTTGGTAACACTTTACAATAAGGTTAATTAGTTAACTACATTAGTTAACATAATAATAATGGATATTCCTTCTACAGCATTTATTAATATTAGTTAACTTTAATTTCAGCATTCGCTAATGCATTATTCAAATAACAAGTTGTGTTTGTTAACATTAATGCACTGTGAACTAACATGAACTAACAATGAATGAACAACTGTATTTTTATTAAATAATGTTAACAAAGACAAAAATAAATAGTGTAATAAATATATTGTTAATTGTTTGTTCATGTTAGTTAATACATTAACTAATGTTAACAAATGACACCTTATTGTAAAGTGTTACCGACTCTTTTTATGAGGTTAGAAATAGGGCTGAAAGATGAATCGTATTTTCATTGTCATTGCAGTATGAACATGTTATTTAGCAATGGGCACCGAAACG
>NW_015505796.1:702586-709419 GCF_001515645.1 Sinocyclocheilus grahami | reverse complement strand
AAAAAAAAAAACTCCACTGTTATCACACATAGCAGAATCTCCTCATATCATGCAGGACTATTAGAAAGGCAAAATCAATGCAAATCAGTGGATATGTCTGCTATAATAGGATAGGTGTGTTAAGGCCAGTTGGAGCTAAACTCTGCAGGGCATTGGCCCTCCAAGATCTCGTTTGGAGACCCCTGTCCTACAGGGTTGTTACTTTGCACATGATTTTTGATCATTACAAATAATAATGTAAAATGATTTTCTTAGAATAGGAGATATGCTGTCTCTCGCATCACATACATTATTACTAGTTAAGTATGTGGTCTTGAAGAGGATCCTTTTTTTTCTCTCATTTGGACTCGGTCTTGACTTGGACTCGAAACTTTTGGACTTGGACTTGACTTGGACTCGAACCTCTTTGGACTCGGTCTTGACTCGGTCTCGACTAGTCCTGGTCTTGGACTTGTCTTGGACTCGACAAAGCTGGACTTGACTACAGCTCTAATCCAAACCTAAAATAACCTAAATCATAAAAGAAAATATTTTGAAGAATGTTGGGAACCAAACCATTTTGGTTCCCATTGACATCCAAATTACAGTGGAAGTCAATGGGAACCGAAACGGTTTCATTTTGAGGTGGACTGTCCCTTTAAGCAGCTACCCACAATTCATAGGTCTTATGCAAACATTTGTAGTATGTGTCCTTAGTAAATGTATCACATTGTTGTCCATATACAGTACATCTATATACTTTATATGAAAAGTGGGGGCGATAACATGAAGTGAATGCCAACTAGTCATAAAGCACACCAACTGTTTATTACTTGTGACCCTGGACCACTAAACCAGTCTTAAGTCGCTTGGATATATTTTTAGCACGGATCGGCCAGGCTCAGCCACCTCCCAATCACAGCGAACACCTTTAACTGAATACTGATCACATGCACCTGTCACTACTTGGCAATCATCACCAGCCACCCTTCATAAGCACACACCTCACGCCACTCCAGTGTCCGGTCTCATTTCTACGAAGTGGACTCCCTCTCTATTCTATCCGTGAGATACATCGAAAGACTTCCCTTCTTGATATACTTTCCTCCTGTGTTACCTCCATTGTGTTCTCCTGTGTTCCATTCCCCAGTACGTTCCAGTCATCCACTCCGTGAAAGCGCTGTGTACCCATCAGCGGAGGTGTATGCTGTCCTCTATTCCCGATTCCACGATCTCACGGAGGACCAGTTACCGGGTTACTCTCCTCCTCTCCCTTAAGGACTATATTCAGCACATTTACTCACCTCCCCGAACCTCCTGCATTCAGTGTTGAAAATAAACGTTATTGCTATTTTTCTAATCCTCTGTGTGAGTCTCCTTCCATAACAGAAGGATCAGCAAGATGAGTGCATCCGACCCGTTCCAGGAGATCGTGGATGCCCTCAAACGGATACTCACCCCGGCCATTGTCACACCACCTGTCACGCCCGTCACCAACGCCGCTTCCTCTTCCACGACAGTACTTACCGGTCCCACGGCTAGACCAGCGCCCTTCTCTGGCTCGGCGGAGAAGTGCAACGGATTTCTGCTGCAATGCTCGCTCGCAGTGGAGATGCAGCCACAATACACCCTCCGCATTCCAGGATTTCATGCACGAGGTACTCCGGGAGTATCTGCACAGGTTCGTTCTGGTCTACATCGATGACATACTGATTTACTGCCGGAGCATGGCCGAACATCGCCACCACACTGCAGAGGTCTTAAAACGCCTGAGAGAGTTTCATCTGTTCCTCAAAGACGAGAATTGCTCCTTCCATCAGTCCTCAGTCCATTTCCTTGGCAATGTCATCGATGACGGTGGTATCCAGATGGACGAGGGGAAGGTTAATGCCATCCGAAACTGGCCTGTTCCATCCAGAGTCAAGGAACTTCAACGCTTCCTGGGATTCGCGAACGTCTATAGAAGATTCATCTACCACTACAGTTCCATAACCAGTCCTCTTACAAGTATGCTTCAGAATAAGCCCAAGTCTCGGTCCTGGTGACCAGCGGCCACGGAGGCCTTTGAAGTACTTAAGAAAGCCTTCACGTCTGCTCCGCTCCTCATCCATCCAGACCCCAACAAACCATTTGTGGTAGAGGTGGACGCTTCCACTACAGGAGTGGGAGCCGTACTTTCCCAGCAGCAGGGGACTCCAGCCAAACTCCATCCATGTGCCTTCTTCTCACGCAAGCTCAACCTGGCAGAGAGGAATTATGACATCGGCAACAGAGAGCTCCTGGCTATCAAACTAGCCCTAGAGGATGGAGGCATTGGTTGGAGGGAGCACATCACCCATTCAGCGTCCTCACGGACCATAATAATCTGCAATATTTGCGAGACGCCAAAAGACTCAATCCTCGTCAGGCAAGATGGGCTCTCTTTTTTACGAGATTCAACTTCACCATTTCCTGTCATCCTGGTCCCAAGAATGTGAAAGCGGACGCTCTATCTCGTCTTCATGCTCCTGAAGAGGTCAGTGAGGAACCAGAATCCATTATCCCCAAGGAAA
This sequence comes from Sinocyclocheilus grahami, assembly GCF_001515645.1. Lineage (NCBI taxonomy): Eukaryota > Metazoa > Chordata > Actinopteri > Cypriniformes > Cyprinidae > Sinocyclocheilus > Sinocyclocheilus grahami. Next base: position 706,888 of record NW_015505796.1, on the reverse strand, counting down.
TCTTCATAAGCCCCATCCAATGGAAGGATAACCCAGTCACCTCCACCAATGCTTCCACGCCCACTCTGCCGGGCTGCCCACCAGGAGTGCAGTACGTCACCAGAGCACAGCACACTTCCCTAATTCATTCCGTTCACACCTCTCTGGGCACTGGCCACCCAGGGGCCAACAGCACCATCTCACTGCTAAAAGATCGCTTCTGGTGGCCCAACATGGCCAGGGATGTGAGAAGATTCGCTCAGGGCTGTTCCGAATGTGCCATCTTCATGAGGCCACGCCACCTACCATCTGGCAAGCTCCTTCCTCTGCCCATTCCCAACGGCCCTTGGTCACACCTAGGAGTGGATTTCATCACAGATCTACCGGCATCAGATGGTAACACATGTGTTCTTGTAGTCATTGATCGATTCTCTAAATCTTGCCGTCTTCTCCCCCTCAAGCGTCTACCCACAGCTATGGAAACTGCTGAAATCATGTTTAACAACGTCTTCAGATATTATGGAATTCCAGAGGACATTGTTTCAGATCGTGGCCCACAGTTCATCTCCAGAGTATGGAAGGCATTATTTTCCCTCCTAGGTGTGACCATAAGCCTGTCATCAGGATACCATCCCCAATCCAACAGGCAAACGGAGAGGAAGATTCAGGAAATCGGGCAAACGGAGAGGAAGATTCAGGAAATCGGGCGTTTCCTTCGAACCCTCTGCCATGGCCACCAGAACTCTTGGAACCAGTTCCTAGGCTGGGCCGAGTACGCACAGAACTCTCTCCGCCAGCCTCCCTTCCAGTGCGTTCTCGGATACCAGCCTCCCCTATTCCCCTGGTCCGGGGAACCATCGGATGTCCCCTCTGTCGATTACTGGTTCCGAGAGAGCGAGAGGGTCTGGGACGCAGCTCACCATCAGCTCCAGCGGGCAGTGCGCAGGGGCAAGACTACCACAGACCTTCGAAGGGCTGGAACTCCATCATACCAGCCAGGTCAAAAGGTATGGCTGTCAACACGGGACATCAGGATGCGCCTGCCCTGAAAGAAGCTCAGTCCCAGATATGTTGGCCCCTTCACCATCCTCAAACAGATAAACCTTGTCACATATCAATTCCAACTCCCTTCACAGTATAGAATTCACCCGTCCTTCCATGTCTCACTGCTGAAACCTCACCATCCACCTGTTTCTCTCTCCACAGAGCCTGGCCCGACAGAAGAACCCCCTCTACCGCTAATCCAGGAGGACGGTACCATCTACAAAGTCGACGAGATCTTGGACTCCCGGCGCCGTGGTGGTCTCCTAGAGTATCTTGTGGACTGGGAAGGCTATGGGCCAGAGTAATGGTCATGGGTCCCCAGAGCTGACATTCTCGATCCCACGCTACTGGAAGCCTTTCACTCCACTCATCCAGATCGCCCTGGGCCCCGAGGAAGAGGTAGACCACCACGACGTCGGGGGTTTTCGGCCCTCAGGAGTGGGCCGTGGAGGGGGGGGGTACTTTCACAGATCGGCCAGGCTCAGCCACCTCCCAATCACAGCGAACACCTTCACCTAAATACTGATCACACGCACCTGTCACTACTTGGCAATCATCACCAGCCACCCTTCATAAGCACACACCTCACGCCACTCCAGTGTCCGGTCTCGTTTCTGCGAAGTGGACCCCCTCTCTATTCTATCCGTGAGATACATCGAAAGACTTCCCTTCTTGATATACTTACCTCCTGTGCTACCTCCATTGTGTTCTCCTGTGTTCCATTCCCCAGTACGTTCCAGTCATCCACTCCGTGAACCCATCAGCGGAGGTGTGTGCTGTTCTCTATCCCCGATTCCACGATCTCCTGGAGGACCAGTTACCGGATTACTCTCCTCCTCTCCCTTAAGGACTATATTCAGCACATTTACTCACCTCCCCGAACCTCCTGCACTCAGTGTTGAAAATAAACGTTATTGCTATTTTTCTAATCCTCTGTGTGAGTCTTCTTCCGTAACAAAAACATTGTATGGGTCAAAATTATTGATTTTTCTTTTGACAAAAATCATTAGGATATTAAGTAAAGCTCATGTTCCATGAAGATATTTTGTAAATTTCCTACCGTAAATATATCAAAACTTGATTTTTGATTAGTAATATGCATTGCTAAGAACTTAATTTGGACAATTTTAAAGGCGATTTTCTCAGTATTTAGATTTTTTTGGCACCCTCAAATTCCAGATTTTCAAATAGTTTTATATCGGCCAAATATTGTCCTATCCTAACAAACCATACACCAATGGAAAGCTTATTTATAATTTATATGATGTATAAATCTTAAATTTCAGATGTATAAATCACAAAATTGACCCTTATGACTGGTTTTGTGGTCCAGGGTCCATGTCACCAAAGCCTATAATTTGTGGAACAAAAATGACCACATTTCCACCCAAATTCCACACATCACATGGCATCATGTCCAGTGTGAGGTCAGGGGCCATACATATTTCAGAGAGGTTGTTTGGGCCTGGTGACAGGGCCAGCAGCCCACACTCGCCTCAGCGCCTGAATTAAAGATGTGTTCTGTTCAAACGCGGTGACTGCCTCAGATTAGCCACAAACAGTAATCTGTCACTTAGCTGCAGCCTGGCTGGCCGTTTGAACTGATGTAAACTGGCCCTGTCTTGATGCTCCACCGGCCAGTGTAATGGGGATCCATTGATCCACTGGTCTCTCACTGACTGAGTTAGATAATTAAAAAACCTTGTATCTGTTCCATTAAGGATTGTTTGTGTAGCTCCTTTATGTGCCTTGTACATAGTCCTCTGTTGGAAAGCAAAAGCATTGAGGATCCTGTCAGCTTTTGTCTTTTTTGTCCCCTTTCTCTCTTTTTCAAGCATTTGATACAATTATTTAGCTTTTAAAGTACAATGATTTGTTGATTAAACAGCTTTAAATGTAAATATACTACTATAAATCTACTACTATAAGCTACTATGAATTTGAATGTAATCTTGAAAAAGTTGATAAAATATCCACTGATCACAAATACAGGATGCAAAGAGCTACAAAAATTTGATAGATTATGGGCATCGCTCTGAAGAGACAGTTTAGAATAGAGACTTGAGAGTGTGAACAGGAGTGTGTGGGCTGAGATGTGGCACTTGTTTACTTAAGCTGTTCTTTTTTTTTTTTTTTACAGCAAAAGCCATTGAAATGAATTGCTTAAAAAAAAAGTGAAAAAAAGTGAAGTGACTTGTGGCCAAGCATTTCCACCAAGTGGACTTGTGGCCAAGTACACTCAGAATTAGTGCTCTGCATTTAACCCATCCAAAGTGCGCACACACACACACACAGAGCAGTGGGCAGCCATTTATGCTGCGGCGCCCGGGGAGCAGTTGGGGGGTTCGGTGCCTTGCTCAAGGGCACCTCAGTCATGATATTGAAGGTGGGAGACAGCGCTGTACATTCACTCCCCCTACCTACAATCCCTGCCGGTACGAGACTCGAAACCACAACCTTTGAGTTATAAGTCCAACTCTCTAGCCATTAGGCCATGACTTCCCCACTAAAAGGTCCAGTGGCACAACTTGCACTGCGTTAGGGATTGTTGAATCATTGCAAAATATTTGCATGATTTAAATGTCAATATATTTATACATTATAATACATTTAATACAATAACAATACAGTAATACATGTATTCACCCTCATTCTCCCATATGACTTACTTTCTTTTGCAGGAAACAAAAGAAGATATTTTGAAGAAAATTGGTAACCAAATTAGTTTTGGTTGCTGTTGACTTGTAATGTATGGAACAAACAAACAAACAAACAAACAAACAAAGACATGTCTCAAAATAATGCATTTTTATGTTTCACAGAAGAAATAAATAAATAAGGTTTGGGACAACATGATGACAGAGTCTTAATTGACTGCATATTATTTATGTTTTTTTATATAAATATCCATAAACCAGCAGGAAAAAGGGTTAACGTTTTCCTTGTCCTCAAGTCTCTCTAGGTCTTTCATAGTCCTCTCAGTTTCTCTTAATAACCAATGTACTAGTATTTTTTTTAACCTTTACTGGATGCAGAGTTTACTATTACTATTAGTCAAGTCACACACAACTTACCTCAAAACCACTGTACAACTTTGGGTACTTTGAGGTGAAAATGCTTCAGTAAATAATTTGACAAATGTTTAACAAAAAAAAAAAAATATATATGATTCAATTCATAAACAATTTACTGGTCCAAAAAATATCTATTGAATTCAGTAAATTGTTTATGAATTGAATCATATATATTTTTTTTTTTTTTTTAAACATTTGTCAAATT